>NC_060273.1:68822648-68865043 GCF_021613505.1 Equus quagga | reverse complement strand
CCTCAAGGGAGCAGACTGGTGACTATCCCAGGGTGGACCTCCTCAAGCCACCTGCAGTTCTCTTCCTCATTTTATTTCCAGGATAGTGGGTAGAAATTCAGCATCCTGGATCTGCATGGAAAGAGCTCAGTAGAGCTAAGAAACTGAAGGCCTTCACATGGCATTCTGCTTTCATCTTGGGCAGCACTCCTTCTAAAGATTTCTTACAGGGTGGGGCTGGGTGGGAGCTGGGTGAAGGGTTGATAACTTGATTTCTCCAGACCCCAAGAGCTGATGGCAACACTTTGACTTTTTATAGCCTCTCTCCAGCAGATGTCAGGCCCTCTCCTAGTCCTGCCTGTAGCAACAGCCCACTCAGCACCTAATCCAGTGCCCTGAGCTGCCCACAGGCCACCGCTGCCCTGGAGCAACTGAAAAGGAAGGAACGTGATATATCTTGCTTTTCCAGTAAATTCCCTTAATATATGCTAAGATAGAATGCTTGGATTCTAGTTTGCTCCTATCTTCTGCCAGCAGTTCCTGGTACTTTGATCAGCTATGCATGTTTTTTCTGCGGATGAATTAGCTCTAAGTGTGGAGGAGATGGCTTCCATGTTCACAGTGTCAATAACATCAACTTTCCTGGCCCCGATTCTTACATCCAAAGGGCGTTGGAAGACAGGATGGGAATAGTCTAAATAATTGGCTTTGTTTCAAAGTGGTTTTCTAGAAAAAGTCGGTCTGTCTAGGTAAAATGTGCTCCTTCTCCCTGCCTGAAGATCTGGGGCACTGGTGCTGGGCCTCATTCCTCTCGCTGCCCCATTTTCTTCTCCAGCCTGGCTTTGCCCCCGGGAGCATATGTCTTCCTTCCTGCCAGGTGTCTCTCTGCTGCGCCCTGCAGGAGCCAGCAGTCTCTGAGTCATAGACCCCATGCAGTCCTTAGGTGCCTCTTGGTTTCTGCTTCGCCTTTCCTGGCTCTGTCAGTAGGTCTCTTCTCCCTTCTACAGCATGATGCTCAAAGGACGCAAGCTGCTTTTGATCTTCAAGCACATTTGGTTGTTTTCCCTTCTCCTGTGATCTCTTGTGACTTAGTGTTGCATGGTCATCCTATTAAAGGATGCAGCCCTTCATCTCTGAGCTCTCTGGCTCCTCTTCCCTTCGCTGGAGACTTTGAAGTAATCGTGGGATTCAGGAGAGGCATTTCACGGTAGCACCAACTGAAATGTATTTGTGTGAGTTCATTTTGTTCTTGTTTCTCTGTATTTTGCCATCTTTGGGCACAAGGTTGATTGGTATATGATTTTAAATCTTTGATATAACTGATTGTTTTCAATTCGGCCCATAAATTTTAATGGCAGCTTGTTTTATTGCTATTTCTGGTGTTTTCTTGTCTTTTTCCACACTTTTCCTCCTCTTCCTCACCCTCTGTTCTCAAAAGGACAGGGGAATTTGGTTCAGCCCCTTTCTTTTTCCCCACTTGCAATTCAACTTCCTCACCACTCTCCTCCATCCCCCAAAGATTGCTGTGTCTACTTTGTGTTGCTAAATTTCAGACTGTTGGAGAGGAAGGGAGGGGAAAATCAGCGTGTCAGAGAATGGTGCTCATTTTGTTATGATCTCATATGGGACAGTATTTCCTTCCAGCCCATATGTTTAGAAATTCAGGCTCAGCGGGTCACCTGATGTCTGGAGAGCTTGTGTAGAAGGAGAGGCTGGAAGAGGCTGGCTGCACCCGGGGGAGTCCGGAGGTGTCAGAATAGTTTCTTTGAATTCCATGAGGCACTAACCTCTCCTTCAGTTGTTCATACGAATTCTCTGTGGCGTTTGCCACATTAAACATTTTATTTCACTTCGGGATGAGAATTTCAGAAGCCTGTTGGTGAAGACGTAGTCACGTAAAGCCATATCACTTAAGAGGCCTGTGTAGACTGGAATGCTTACCAGCGGAACATTCCAAGCAGCCAGACCCGTGAGATCATGACGCTTCCAGGTCCAAACAGCGTGGCTTCTCAGCGCCTTTTGGCCTCTCACACCTCGTGGTCTTGCAGCTACATTGAAGAAGGGCAACAGCATTAATTTGCTGTGCACTGTGTCCCCTGCTCCCAGGAGCCCTCACGACGCCTCAGTTGGCTCACCTGTAAGATATGAAGGGTACCTGATTTCCAAGGTTTCTAGCAAGTTTAAATTTCTGTGATTCTGCACAATTATTTTGAGCCTTATTTTAAATTTCTACCAAAATATTGCTCGAAAAAAGAAAGTTAATGTAAAGACATTCGAAGAATGTCTAGATGGGTGGTTGTTGAAGACAAAAGTCCCAATATCTCACTGACTTAACGAAATAATTTTTTTGCATTTTATCTTCTGTGTTAATCCTCACAGGGGCATTTTAAAAAATAGTTGCAATCATAGTATACACATAACTGTGTCTTTTGCATTTTTTAAAATATTCTCTCATGCATATACATATCCTTCATAAATATTTTCATGACTGCATGGCATCCCCTTATATTTACTGAACTACTCCTTTAGTGTTGAACGTGTCGGTTGTTCCCCTTAGTATTGTATTTTTTAAATTTATACCCTCATTAAATGAAGTTATATATTCTTTCCAAGGCCAATACTCATTTTAAAGGCAGATTCTAGACATTTCACGGGCACACAGGTGGGCTTTACCAGCATCAATCATAATGAAACACCAGAAAGAGCTTCTGGACACGGGAGCTGCAGTGTCCAAGGCATTGCTGTAAGCGAATAGTTGTTCTCTTCAGTACTTTCTCTTCTCTGCAAGTCAGCTCTTTCTGTTGCTGGTCTAAAGCCACAGGCTCCAGAATCCCAGTCAGTTCCTGCTCTGAATGTGGCCGTTGGCCTTATGTTGCTTCAGCAGTTGAAAGATCGTATTTTTTAGCGTCTCTTAACCCGAAGGGAAGAGGTTTTGTAATTCCACTGGAGCCCTCTTAACTCATCATGTGGTCTGGTTGAGTTGTCCTTGCTCCTGCTGCAGAGGGCTGTCGAACTGCTGGTTGGGACTCTGCTGTCTTCCTCTCCAGATGGGTTGCTCTTTTTTCGGGGGGTGGGGAGAGGGGATCCCCAGTTGGCTACTTCCTGAGATGTCTCCCTTCTTGAGTTTCTCCTTCTAGAGGGCTTGAACTCATCGAGTAAAGACGTTTAGTGCTAGAAGAGGTTTTAGTCGCTCCCATATCTCTCCTAGGTACCTGATTCCTGCCTCTGGAATTAGGTAAAACTAGTTTGCCACATTTTGCATGGTGGCAAAACAGATGCCCCTGCTATCGAGCCCTTGGACTCTTTATGCTCGTTTGATTTGAGTCCCCTGCTCTTCCTCTTCTCCCACCGCTTTAGTGGGAGGCTCACTCTTCCTGCCTTCTCTCCCAGTCTCTCTCTCCAACATCAGGCTTTATTTAGGGTTCACTTGTGGTATCTGGTCCAGCTGGGACAGGAAGAAGGTCTTCCCTTTGCAGCCCTATGGCTTTAAGAGAAAAGTTTTGCCCCTTCTAAGGACATTTTTGTTAAGCGTGCTTATCTTTTATATCCTTTGTAGTAAAAATAAGAACAGGATTTTAGATTGCTTTTAAAAATACCATGATGAAGCAGGACATCTCTGTCCAATCTGAGAAAATGTCTCGATTGCACAAGTTTCTGTTTCTACTTCTTATCACAGACTGGAGCACATCTGACTTTGCTTCTCTCTTATCGTAACGTGCCCATATGTCCCCCAGGTTAATGTGAGAGAGGGAGAGGAGATAACAGATTCTTAGAGCTGGGGGATGGGGTGGGGGGGCGCGGAGGGGTGCTGGCAGGTCATCTGACTTGTCTCGTCCTGGGGCTCATTCTCTCTGATAAAGGCCTCCTTTCTCTTGAGTGGGCTAGAGCATCTGTGGAAACCAGAGGCTGGCGCCAGAGGAATAACTCACACTCCCTTTGAGGAATTGAAACCAGGCAGGCTAGAAGCTCCATTTTGGGCACACCCTGTGTTCCAGGAGAGGAACCCTGGCTCTGCTGTGCCGTTCTGGAGCAGCACACGGTGCTTCCCAGATGGTAGTGAGTTGAGCGACACATCCCAGCACACTTTCCTAAGTAACTAAATCTGCATTGTACCATTCTTTGAAATTCCAGAGTTGGGTGAGATCTCAGCAATCATCCAGTATTAATACAATCTCCTCCTTTCGTGGGCAAATGAACTGAGGCTCAGAATGGCCTGCTGACTTGCCCTGGGTTACAGCCTGCTACTGAGCAGGGGTGGTATTCTATTAGCTAACATTTGTGAGATGTTTATGATGTGCTTAGTAGTGTAAGTTCTTTATGCGAATGATCTCGTTTGACCGTCCCTATTTAGCAGCAGGGGAAATGAGTCTTAAAGAGGTTAAGTGACTGGCTGGTTGGTGGTAGAGTTGGGAGTGGAGCCTAGATCTGAGTCCTGAGCCTGCACTCTTAACCGCCTCCCTGCACCAGCCTCTCCCGGGGCTCGGTTCTGGTTGCTACCTCCATGCTGTTTCCACCCTACTACTCACCCAAATTGGAACATGTGGAACCATCGCTGTGAGGCTGACATTAGGCAGATGGAGACCCAGGCCCCAGAGAGGGCAAGTATCTTATTCCAGGTCACACAGCAGATCAGCTCTTTTTGAGCATTAGGTTATCCATGATGAGAATGCCGTTTTGTCATCAGCCTACAAACGCTTTACCTCCAAATTCAACTCTGAAGGTTTGAGGGAATATCACCAACTCTGTTTATTTAGGAACAACTAAGGGCTGAAACAGACTAGTTTTAACTTGCAGTGCAAGTTAAACCACCTACTTTCTGAAGGCTTCAGCACAGTGAAGGTGTTAATGGATAATTGCCACTATGGTTGATTACCAGAAGAAGGAAAGGGGGAAGAGGTTGCCCCAGGGCCATAAAACCGAGGCAGAGGCAGACCTGAGACTCAGTATCCCTAGACCCCCTTTTAGCATCAGTGTCAAAACTCTTGTCTGGTTTCCTTCACAAAGCAGAGAGGGGTCAGGGGTGACTGGATACTGGATTCCTTGCCAGACAATGTGCGTCCCTGGGAAACTAATCTGATGTCTGACTCCCCCAGTTCTTCAGACAGGACCTTTCTGCTGATCAGCCAGATCCCCGTTCTCTCTCTTCCTACAGGTATCATTCTGTATTTTCTTACTCATCAGGTCTGTGATCTGACAAGGGCTTGAGGTCCTAGATTCTAGTCCCAGCTCTGCCACTTTCCATCATTTACCTCTCTGAGGGCCTTTCTTTCCAGGGGAACAATAATGATATGGGGGAGTTATATACCCATTGAGTCGAGGCAAATTCAGCTCAATGAGTGGATGCTTTGCAGTGCTGTTTACTGGATGCTAGATCTTCTGCCATGATGGCAGTGTTCTGGGTTCGTGCTGTCCAGGAGAGTAGCCATGATGCACAGGTGGCTGTTGAGTCCTTGAAATGTGGCCAGTGTGAATGAGGAACCGAATTCACCTAAATGTAAGTAGTCAGTGACTGCAGGATCAGAGAGCGCAGCTTCTGTGTAAGAGCGAGACAGGAGATGTGAATGTGCTCCCCTCTGGGAAGTCCCGGTTCCCACGGGCCTCTCCTTTTACTGCAGGGAGTGGTATTCCAGTTTAAAAGTAAGTGTTTCTCGTAAAACCTGGCCTCTAAGTGCAGCCCAGTCCTTTCGTCTGGTGCTCAGCCAAAGAGGCGGCGATCGATCCAGACAGTCTGTCTGAAGGGGGAAACCAGCCGCCCTGGGCTGAGATGCCCTGCCAGTCTCACCACTGTGACGCCTTCCTCACAGTGACTGGACTCCGTTTTTGCTTTATGAAATGAAGTTAGCGCTGAAACCCCGATATCAAATGTGGCCCTGTCAGAGGGATCGGTGAGGTCATAGACGTGCCCTGGACCGCTGGCTCGGTGCTGAGGACCTCCAGGGGGAGCATGGCAGCGGGGAAGACAATCGGGCAGAATACAGTTAATTAATAACCAGTTAATGATGCACTTTACATGAGCAAGACAGTATACACTAGCGACGATACTCCCAACTGTGTTATGTGCCTGTTGTCCTCCAGACCTTTTGTTAAGGCCTGTGTGACCTCATTTGATCATCATGACATCTCTGTGACATAGGCGCTATTAATATCCCCATTTTGCTACCAAGAAAACTAAGGAATAAAAGGGAGCCATAATTTCCCCAGTGTCACTTGGGGAAAGCCAGGGTTCAAACACAAGAGCCTAATTCCAGAGCCCATAATCCTCAAAATCCTCAGTAACTTGTGAAACATTGGCTTTCACTCCCCCCCTCCCCCCAGCCCCACTGGAAAGCTGAGTTAGATGGGAACAGTGGGACCAGTGGGCATGGGAATAAGCGTGGTCAGTGGAGCCTCCTCCCTTGGTTTTAAACAGAACTATGGGACTATGGCAGTGGTGCGGTCCTTGGTGTGATATGGAAGCCGATGTCATTTCCTGATGCAGCCCGCCATTCATCTTCCTCAATTCCGCCTTCCTCTCATACACTCGTGGCTAGTTTCCGGTGTAGGAGCCGCTAGCTTGTCCTGGCCCAGGGACGTGGCCATGGTGTGGGGCCTTGCCCCTGAGGTCAGCCTGCACACAGAACAACTTCTGCTTTCCCTGTATGAAAATGTTCTATGAAATGGGGTTTATCATGGTATCATTTCAGGAGAAGGAGGGTTTTTTCCTCTGTTTGGTTTCTTGTCAATCAAGTAGAGATGTTTGTATTGGAGATGCCCTCAGTGGTAAGAAAATGAGCAGTCGGCCAGAAATGGCCCACCTCCTTTTCTGCTCCACACTCTCTCTCATTTGGTAGGGACCAGATTGTCCTGGAATGTATGTAAGTTGGTTCCTTTTCCTTGGAAGGATGGAAGTCAATGTACTGTAGCAGGAAAAGCTAAAATCCAGGTAACTGGAGCCTGGAGACATGAGTTCCAGTCCCAGTTCTGCCAACCTTGCAGTGAGAGCCAGGTTATTCCACATCTCTGGGCATTTCTCATCTGTGGAATGAAAGATTGGGCTGGATACCATCTGTTTCCTTAGAGCTCTCCATTCTATATGAAGGATACTTGCTAAATTTGCTGAACAGTCTCTCCCAGCTCTGGGCAGTCTTGAACAAGCATGTCCTCTCTCCCGCAGGCATCTTGGCCATCCTCATCCCCCGCCTGGACCTCGTCATCTCCCTGGTGGGCTCTGTGAGCAGCAGCGCCCTGGCCCTCATCATCCCGCCCCTTCTGGAGATCACCACCTACTACTCGGAGGGCATGAGCCCCCTCACTATCACCAAGGACACCCTGATCAGCATCCTCGGCTTCGTGGGCTTTGTGGTGGGGACGTATGAGGCCCTCTACGAGCTGATGCAGCCAAGCGACACTCCCATCTTCATCAACTCCACCAGTGCCTTTCTATAGTGATCTGGGTGCATTGCCTGTACCTGCCCGCCCCACCGCTGTATGTTCCCCAGCACCTGGCCCCAGAGCCTCAAGCAGGGTCCAGGCTCTGGGGAAAGGCAAGGTTGCTGTCTGGGAACCTCTCTGCCTGGCACCCCTGGGCCAGGTAGGGCCAACGGCAGGGGAGAAAGCGGGTAGCAGATATCTGAGAGGTACCTCTAGTGGCAGTGCCATCACTGTTCCCTTGTACTTATTTTAACCCCAAACCTTTCAGCTCTTTTCCCTCATCCTGCCTCCTCCCTTACCTGCCTCCCTCCTTCTGACCTCCCTCCCCCAAATTATTCCTGTTGCACAACTCACTTTATTTAAAAATGTTAGCGTCCCCCACCTCACGTTTCCCCCTTTCCTGGGCCAAGCCTAGATCAAATAAGTGGGAGCTCCCCGTCTTTACAAAGCCAAGCCTAGCTCTTGCTTTTCTCTGTCCCAAGTGTTTTACCTTGAGGTTCTCCTACCTATTCAGGTCTCCAGACAGTGTCTGGACCTACCTAGTAGTTTGAAACCAGCCCCCAAAGCTGGAGCTTTTAATCTCTCCTCTCTCTGGCTTGCCGTGACCCTTGACAACACCCACTCCTCTCCGAATCACTCGTGTGGGTCACGAGACTGTCTTCTTAGTTGCTTTAGCTCCCAAAAGATATCAAGCACTCCCTAAATTGAAAATATTTATATTTTATTTAAATTAGCTTTTGGGTTTAGACTCTGTCTCTAGATCTGGAGTTGTCGTGAATTGTTCCTTCCTCAGTAAACTTTTGCTCAGCTTCTCCTGCTGAAAAGAAACTTACTCCAGGAACTGTCTGCTTTGCTCCTCAGCACTGCTGGCTGAGGACCCCAAAGGGTTGAATTAGGGTCGCCTTTGGGTGTATCTCTGTGGGGGGCGTGGACTCTGCCTCCCGTTGGCCAGCCTGATTTCATGTTGAGAAGATGTGAAGGACTCAGGAAATACTTGCCAGTGCATGAGGCCGGGGGAAAGGCGGCTGAGTGGGGTGTATGTCTGTCCACGGGAGGCTTATAAAATGGTTGCTTTGTACGTTCAGGCCCGTTTTGCAGCCTCAGCCCTTGACAGGTAAACGGCATGGCAGCATTCAGTTGCCATCATGCCAGGAAGACACCCACACTGTTGCTATGGATGAGAAGATGAAGCCAGTGTGCACAGAGAGGGTGCAGTTCAGTTCCTAGAATGCACAGCCGCTGGTCTGATACGGTGCTTGGTTGTTTACAATCAACGGGGAGCAGGGCAGAAACAGTGCCCACCCCAAGCTGCCTCCAAGACCTGGACTTCTAAAAGAACCACTTGGTTGGGGACTTTGGTCCCCTGTGTGCTAAACACTAATTGTGACCCCTGTTGCTCCCCTCAATGCCTCCCTGAGTAACAGAAGTAGCCTCAGGGTTGGCTCACCTCAAGGCCAGCCTTCCGACTTGGGAGCAGACTGCAGAGAAGGCAGGGGAAGGCGCATTGCCTTGCTTCCGGCTGCCTCTCCTTCGCTCTTGGTGTGAGAAGGGTTTCAGAAGGGTATGCATTACTCTCCGTCTCTCGAGCTGTGTGTGTGTGTGTGTTCATGGGACCTGCTGTCTTCCACTCCTGTCACCAGGCTCTTGCTCACCTGGAGAGACTGTTCACCCTGAAAGTGGAGACAGCAGCACAACTTTGTCAGGGGTTTTGTTTTTGTGTTTCACCAAAGCTCATAAGGGCTGTGACCCACCCCCACGGCCCCGGCTTTTTCTTTCTCTTCCGTTCCAAAGCGAAACTCTCTTATTGCAGTGACTCCTAACCTACCTGATAATTTATGAACTTAGGAAGATGTGATGAGTGGTGACTTGGTCTCCCTTAGGAGAATGACACTTTTCACTCTTTCTGTTCTTGGATGGTCACTAAGAGGTGCTAATAGGATCAAGATTCTGGCTGGAGGGAGCAGCGGCCCTGTCCTCTGAAGCCTCAGGCCTAGAAGTTACCAAAGTGGGTTCTAGAACAGTCCTCCTTCTATGCGAGCCCGGGCTCCAGCAGACCTTCCGCAGCGGTCCTGAGAGTTGTTCTCCGTGAGCAGGTGCGTGCCAGTAGAAGCAGGTCAGACCCGTGTCCTGCCCACAGCTTCTGCACTGGAGGCTTCTGTGCATTCCGAGCTGCGAGAGGCAGCCCCATCCAGGAGGGTAGTGAGACTGGGACTGTGACGCTGGGACCTGAGGTCCTCTGGCCCCAGGTCTTAGCAAAACACAGACTATTGCTTAAGGATCCCTGGCCCAGGGAAGATGGTGTGTACCAGAGACAGCCCTGGCATTGGGGCTTCTGGAAGCTCATTTGGCATGGCCTTCGCCCTGTGTGATCTCTTTCCTGTGCTGCTGCTGCCTTGACAGCCTGATCGCGTGGCTGCTGCGAAGACCCAGGCCAGGCGGCCCAGTCAGGGGACCTTCCCGATCGTGCAGTTGCACAGCAACTAGCTGTTGAGTAAAGTCAGCTGGAAGATGGTAGCAGCAGGAAGCCCTTCCTCCTCTTCTGGGTCAGCTCAGGGAAGCCGACTCTTCTGCTGCCCACGCTGCTTCTTCAGTCAGGGAACCCCTCCCTGATTTCTTCCACTGCTCGTTCGGAGCCAGCTGCCCAGCCTCTCCCGTGTCCTCCTCCAGCCCCTGGTGTAAAGCGCCAGCCTAAGTAGAAGTCTGATGAAGGACAAGAGAGCAAAGGCTTTCTGGGGTGTGAGCCTGCGTCTGCCGGAGCAAAGGCCAGCCGGGGGTTTTCTGGCCCGGTACTGTTAGCCTCTGTCCCTCCCCCAGCTGCCCATGCAGTCCTGGAAGTAGCTTCTCAGGGCCCCTGGTCCTCCCCTGCAGACACCGCTGTTGGGAGCAGGTTTCCAGCTCTGTGGGCATGAGCCTCCCCTTAAATGCAGCTGCTTGCTGGGAAGAGCATGACCTGGCATCTTCTGTTCAGTTTGCCTAGAAGGTGTCACCGTTCACAAGTGACATTATAATACTGTGCTGCTGTCTGGCTGCTGGGAGCCCTTCCTCTGCCCAAACCCTGGCCAGGTGTATGTGAATGGGTAGCGGGTCTTAGCTCTGGGCCTGCAGCCTGCGCCCTCCCTCTCTGTCACTCACCCCTCCAGCTACATCCTTTAGCTGATCCGCACTGCTCACCCTCTGCCCCACTGAAAGGTAAAATGTGCAACGTTATCATCTGTCTTAAAGTGATGATCCCAAACAGGTGCATTAGGAGTCTTTTCCCCCTTTCTGTTCTCCTGTCTTACTTTTTCCTTCTCGAATTTCTCCCTTCCTAAGTTATAGAATGTCATCCCTGTTTAACACTACATGTTCGCCTCATGTTTTTTGGAAGTGCAAAATCTCAATTTATGTCTGTTTACAGCTCTATTCACTACGCACAGCAAGGGGGTGTGTATCAGCGGGTTTTATTTCATAGCTGATAAGGTGTTAAGGCCCAACATCGGCCCCGAGTCAGAACCCGCAGCTGCTTCCTCCCAGAGGGGACATAGAATGCAAGGGGCACGACGTGGTGTTGAGGAGTCAGCTCAAGGCTGCCTTAGAATTCAGTTTCCCAGAGTACTTTACAAATCCCCAAGACCATTAGGGGAGAGGAGGGGCGGGGTTTGTCTTTGAAGTCATGGTCAACACTTCCAGACAGTTAGTCCTGCTGCTTGCAAGGCTGTTTGCTCTGACAGCATCAGCCTGTTACATTTCTTCCCTGTCTTTGGGCTGCTGGGTCGTTCCCTGACCAGGGGACATAAATGGTGCTGATATGAGGTTATTGGAGTGGGAGAGTGGGAAATGAGGGTGGAGGGTGCCCGCTGTAAGCCGCCTTCTTTTGGTTAAATCAGGGTGATGCTGGGGAAGCTATCTTGTTCTAGTGAAGCATAAACTTATGTGACTCTATTGTAAAACATGTCAGTGGATGTGTGAGTAAGAGGCATTTGAAAAACTAGTGTCCAGCAGGTCTTGATAACCAGACAGTACTGTGTATGTCATGTGCCTACGTGGATGTATATTTCCCTCATGGTATGTGTAGAGATGTGGATCGTGCAGGAGCTTAAAGAAGATCTCATTTTGGTTTCTGCATACAGATCATGTGTTAAACTTTTCCTTTTCAATAAATGAATTTTATTTTTTATTTTTGAGAGGTTGTGGTCTGTGTCTTTGTTTTCACTTTTTTTTTTTTTTTTTTTTAATGTCGCTCAGATCCCTTTACTAGATCTCAGGTTAAAATGTTTCTAGTTTATGTCAGAGAGCTCATCCGGGGGAGTAGTGCGAACAGTAGAACCATCTATGTGATTAAGAGTTCCCAAGAAAGGGACCAGGTAGTTATTTTTCTGTTAGACAATCCTGTCCTTCCTAAGTTGCTGTTTCTTCTTCTCTTGAAAACTTGAGTAGGAATTCCCAGCCCTCTCTGTGCATGTCAGATGACCACACGGAACAGGTGTGATGGTTGGTTTTGTGTGTCAACGTGGCTATGTTATAGTATTGAATAAGCCAGGTCTTCAACAGACATTAACCTAGGTGTCGCTGTGAAGGTATTTTGTAGATGTGGTTAATGTCTATAATCAGTTGCCTTTAAATAAAAGAGATTATCCTCAAAAATGTGGACGGGCCTCATCCGATCAGTTGAAGGGCCTTAAGAGCAAAACTAGGTTTCATGAGGAAGAAGACATTCTGCCTCAAGACTGTAGCATCAGCTCCTGCCCGAGGGTTTCCAGCTTGAAATTCCCTCATTATGTTTGTGTGTATGTGTGTACGTGTGTGTATGGATGGATGTGTGTGTATGTGTGTATGTCTCCATCTTACTGGTTCTGTTTCTCTGAAGAATCCTGACTGACATGAGAGGTAACACCCAATTTTCTTCAAGTGGGGAGATTGATTTCAGGACAGTGGAAGAGATGGCATCCTTCCCTTTTTGTCACGTTTAAGAAGAAAAACAAGACCATCTGAGCTGCCTCTTAGATGATTTGAAAACTAATTTTTGGTGGCTACTGAATTAGATTTGTTTAAAAGCAGAGCCCTCAAGGAACACTCTTAAAGTATAACATTTTACTGACACAGGAAGGTTGGGAACGCGTTGTGACTGTTTTCAATTATCAGGATTATTATTGGAACTAAGGGGGAGGTCAAAGGGATTCAGTGACTGTTCCAGGTCACCAACCAGTCAGTGGCAGAATCGGGATACACACGCAGCCCTTTGATTCCAGAACCCAAGCACTTCCCAACACTGGCTGCCTCCCCTCATTGTTACAGCCTCGGGGCGGGGGAGGCCCGCTTTCAGGGATTGTCTTGACGATCAGAGAGAACGTTATAAAGTACCTGGCAGGAAGGGCTTAAGAACCATTTTCTGAGCTATTAGCTGAATTGAAGAAAAGGCTCAGAGAGAGGCAGTTTTACTTGCTTTTCGGTTATGCACTCATTCGCTGTGACCACGTCTTACTCACCTCCTTTGTGCAGAATATTCAATCCTTTGTAGTCTGTTCACCTCTTCATGTTTTTATTCCATACTTAACGGCCATAATCCCTCCTTCCAGGTAACCAAGGCCCTCAAGGTAGGCCCACTGCACTGCTGGAGGCATACATTGAGTGATGGTGGACTGAATTTTCACCCTAAACCTGGGGCCCTTTGCTACGTGGGCTGCCCTCAGACTCGGCCCACTGCAGATGCGTGCTAAGAAACCGGGTGTGTCTTGAATTGGTGCACTTTACCAGACCCTTGGCATTGGTCTTCCCATACCTTTTTTTGAAAAAATTGGAGTATAATCTACATATAATAAAATTCACCTGTTTTTTAAGTGTACATTTCAATAACTTTTGACAAATGCATGCAGTCGTTTGACCACCATTTCAATCAAGGTATAGAATGTTTCCTTTACCCACCAAATTTCCCTTATGTCCCTTTGTAATCAATTCCATCCCCAAGCCACTTGGTCTGTGGCAATAACTGACCTGATTTTTCTGTCTCTAGTTTTGCCTTTTCTAGAATGTCATATAAATGGAAGCATTACGGATGGAGTCCTTTCTGTCTGGCTTCTTTCACTTAGCAAATCATGTGTGTTGTTACGTGTATCAGTAGTTTATTTTTATTGCTGAATAATATTCCGTTGCATGGACGAACCATAATTTGTCTCTTCATTCACCAGTTGATGGCTGTTTGGGTTGCTTCTAGTTTTGGGCTATTATGAATAAAGCTGCTGTAAATATTCATGGACAGATCTTTGTGTAGACATATGTTTTTATTTCTCTTGGGTAAATACCTAGGAGTGGAGTTGTGAGGTTGTACGGTAAGTGTATACTGACTTTATAAGAAATTGGAAAATTGTTTTCCAAAGTGGCTATATTATTTTGGATTCCTACCAACAATTTATGAAAGCGTCCGTTGCTCTGTATTCTCACCAATACTTCCTACTGTGGCCTTTTGAATTTTAGCCATCTTAATGGATGTGTAGTGCTACCTCATTGTGGTTTTAATTTGCATTTACCTAATGGCTAGTGATGTTCTGCATCTTATTCTGGGCTTATTTGCCGTTGGTCTGTCTTCTTAAGTGTTTGTTCAAATACTTTTCCTCTTTAAAATTGTCTTCTTAAAGAAATTTAAGCTTTTGCTGTGAAGTAATTATAGATTCAAAGGAAGGTGCAAAGAAATGCATAGGGAGGTCCAGGTACCCTTCTCCCAGTCTCCCCAGTGTTGACATCTTGCATAATTATAATACATTATCAAAACCAGGAAATTGACGTTGGCACAATCCATAGAGCTCATTCAGATCTCTCCAGTTGTATATGCGCTCACTGTGTCTGTGCATGTACTTATGCGTGTTTGTGTCTATAGCTCTAAGCAATTTTATCACACGTGTAGCTTCCACCACCACAATTGAGATGCTTAACTGTACCATCACCACAAGACTCCTTCGTGCGTCCCCTTTATAGACCCCCTCACCCCCTGTGCTCCCCCATAGCCCTAACTCCTGGCAACCACTAATCTGTTCTTCATCTCTATCGTTATGTTATTTCACAAATGTTATATAAGTTGAATTAAGCTGTATGTATCTTTTTTTAGATTGGCTTCTTTGTCTCAGTATAATAACCTTGAGGTTCATCAAAGTTGTTGCAAGTATGAATAGTTCCTTTTTATTGCTGTGTAGTATTCCATAGTATGGATGTACCACAGTTTATTTATTCACCCATTGAAGAGAATTTGCATAGCTTCCAGGTCTGGCTATTACAGATAAAGCTGCTGTAAGAACTCATGTACAAGTTTCTGCTCGAAAATAAGTCTTTACTTCTCTGGGATAAATACCCAAGGGTGCAATTGCTGAGTTGTATGGTAAGTTCCTTTTCAGTTTTAAAAGGAATTTTCAAACCATTTTCCAGAGTGGCTGTACCATTTTACATTTCTATTAGCAATGTACGAATGATCCAATTTCTCTGCATCCTGGTCAGCATTTGGTATTGTCATTATTTTTTATTTTAGCCATTTATCAGATCTTATCAATGTTTTGTTAGATTTATATACCCCAGTAAGTATTTAATTTTCTTTGGAGCATTTGCAAACGGTAATGTGTTTTTAATTTCAGTTTCCACATGTTCATTCATAGTGTATAGAAATGTAATTGATTTTTGTGTGTTAATCTTGTATCCTGCAACCTGTGTACACTCACTTAATAGTTCTATGAGTTTTTTGGTTAGATTTCTTGGGATTTCTGTGTAGACAGTCATGTTGTCTGCAAATAGAGATAGTTGTATTGCTGTAGGATTTTTCTAGAGGTTTCCCTGTATTTCTGTACTGAGAGATTTTTTGGTATCATGAATGGGTGAATTTTGTCAAATGCTCTTTTTGCATCGATCGATAGGATCCTGCAGTTTTTCTTTTCTCACTTGTTGGTGTGGTGGATTAAATGGATTGATTTTTGAATATTGAACCAGCCTGGCTTACCTGGAATACATCCTGCTTGGTCATGAGATTTTTTTCTTTTTAGATATTGTTGGATGGTCCTCTGTTTTTTACTCACCCTGATATTTACTCTGACAAATGCAGAATCCAGAATGGACCCTTTTTATAAATGAGCACAACCATATGCCATAGCTGCTTTCTTGGTACAAGGGAATTATTGCCTCAGGCCCGATTCCCAGCCGCTATGGTGCTACGTGAAGGCAGCAACATCGGTATTATGTATGTTTGGGCTGGATAATTCTTTGTTGTAGGGACTGTCCTGTGCATTGTAGCATGTTGAGCAGCATCCCTGGTCTCTACCCACTAGATGCCAGGTGCACCCCACCAGTTGTGACAACCAAAAGTCCCTCCAGACATTGCTAAACGTCCCCTTGTGTGTGTGTGGGGAGGGGGGGGGTATGGAAATTGCCCCCTCTGCCATTGAGAGGTTCTGTCTTACTACGTTTAGTCCCTACCTACCCCTAGCTGGGGGGATGTCTTTTTATCTTGGCCATGGAACAGAGGTGAGTGTGTGGTTACGGATACTATGAAAAGGTCTGCCTTTTTAATAGTAGCGATAAAATATCTAACATCTCCTGAGCATTTATTATGCCAACTCTGCTAAGCATTCTGCCTGTATTATCTCCCTTAGTACTCAGATCCAGGGAGAGAAGGTGCTGGCAATATCCCCACTTTTCAAACTGAGACATAAAAAGTTAAATAACTTGCCCAAGATGACACGTTTTCTCAGTGGTGGAGCCACATCTGTCTGACTCCAGCCTCGAGTCTTTGCCCTGAGGTCTGCTTCCCTGCTGCTGGTTCTGTCGCTCCTCCCCTCTCAGCCCTCAGTGGACACAGAACATTTACAGCCCTCGTCTGGGCACCTAAGTCCTCCCACATTCCAGCTTAGCCCATCGGAACTACCCCTCCTTGTTCAAATACTCAAAACATGTATGCCTTCTCTTTAGGCTGTTCTCTTAGGCTAGCTGGCCCTTCTCTGTGCTAAATCTGAAGCTCAATTTTAAGACCCAGCTCAGATGGCTGCTTCTCTCTAGAACCTTCCCCAGCCGTGTCGGTCAGAATTTATAGCTCCCTCCCTAGCAACGACGTGACATCACTTCTCTGGTTAGCCTCATGGCTTCTGATGCTAGAGAGATGTGACTCCTTGGCCACTTTCCCTAGATCATGAGTTACTTGAGGGGTTGATCAGATCAGACTTGACCTCCCAGTGCCAGTCCGTGGGGCTGGTCATGTGTCTGGAATGGGTTGGTTACTAAATTCAACGCAGCTTCTTCCAGTTGGGAGTGATGCCTGGCCTGTAAGGTGCTGTCACTCTATATATTTTGAATTTGGTATCAATCAAACCAAGCACTTTCCTTGGTTGGACCCATAGATTTGTTGAGGAACCTTGAGAAAATTCTAAAGGCTCGTCTTTCCCAGCCCAGTCCCTGAGGGAGTTCCCGCTCTTCGCTCGGTGGGACAGCCTGTGCCTCTCCTGATGATGCAGCTGGCAGAGGCCGCCTGAGAGCTTCTGGGCTGCCCTGAGATGCTGCCGCCCGGGCTGTTCTTCAGCACGTGGGCCCAGCTCCCTTGCAGGTTGGCATTTCACCAGTTCGTCATGTGGTACAGGAGGGTGGGTCAGCCGTTCTCTGCTGAACTAGCTGTGGGCCCGGAGCAAGCCACAACATATCTGAAAACTTTCGTGCTATATCTTTTTTCCCCCCTCTGTTTTTTAGACTCTCCATAATCTTCAGCCCAAAAGAGAGTAGTTTTCCTTCCAAGGCCTTTGGCTTTGCTGGTCTTCCACCGTAGAGACTCACTTTTGGGGGTTCTAGGGGTGGCTTCAGTCCTCCCAACAAGACCTCACATGCCTCCCTCCAGAGCACAGCTCCGATTTCTGCAAGATACACCTGCCTTCTCTATAAGGTCGTGAAAAGCCCCACGTGAGGGTGCCGTTGCTCAGGCCCGCCCTCCCTCCACCGCCACCCCAAGGAGCAGTCTCACTATTCTTTTGCCATCGTCCCGGCGGATTCCAGCTGCCCTTCCTCACGGGCCGTGGTCCTAAGTCCTCGCCCCTCAGCCCTGTCCTGGCTGCCCTCTTCCAGCAATGCTCAAGGTTGCCCTGTCGCTCTTAAGGTCCAGCCTCAGAACTGGATGCCGGATTACAGGAGTGGCCTGCCGTTGAGCCCCAGCGCTGGGCCAACCCACCTCCCCAGATCTGGACGCTCTGGTTCTGTTAACACCACCCAGAATTATACTGATGTTCTAGGCCTCCGAACTCAGCTGGGTCATGAGACTGAAGCCTCTCCGTCATTCTCGCTGCTGTTCCTCAGTCCTCTGATGTCCTGTATCTGTCATTTGTTTCGTGAACCCAAGTGTCAGGCACAGAGCTGGAGTCAGGCAGCCCTGCCCTGAATCCTGTCGCTCGAACTGAGTGTCTTCGCTTTAAGTCTGTAACATAAGTTGCAAGCCAGTTAATTTCTGTGTGCCTCTGTTCCTCCATCTGTAGAATGGAGGTGACGGCACTTAGCTCCTGGGGTTTTGTGAGGATCAGATGAGGTAAGATATGCCAAGGCCTGCTCAGCAGCTGTCATGCAGCAAGTGCCAGTAAAAGGTGGTAGCGAGATGCTTATGGTGGACTGTAAAAACACCCAGCCCAGAAGTCAGGAGACCTGGGCTCTGCCTTTCTCTGCCATCGTCTGCTCTTTCAGGTTCAGGACATTTGGAATCACAGCCCCAGGGCCTTGAGATGGGAGAATTCTCCTGGAAACCTTCAGGGCTTCAGTGGCTCAGTAGGCTGGGTCTTGATCCCAGAGAGCCCTCTGGTGGCTGATCCATGAAGGTGCAGGCTCAGGAGAACAAGGGAAGGGGGCCCTGGTGGGCAGGTGGGCTGTGGGGACAGAGGCTCCCGCATCCAGAGGTCTCCCATCTAGAAGTGATGTTATAGGGCGATCCTGAGGCTGGGGGTAGAACCTGAATGTGGGTCTCACCTCTGGGACGTTCCAGCTGTGAGACTTCGGACAAACCCCTTCTCCTCTCTGGGCCTTGGTGTGAGGGCATGGGGAATGAAGATGGACTAAATCAGTGTTTCCCAAAGATGCTTTAGGGGACCTCTGGATAGTCATTTTTAAAATCTGACTGCTTATGTATTTTCATGTGTGCTAGCAAAAATAGTAATTGTCAAATCCTTTAGTGTATGGATATTATCATTTTAAGGTGAGTAAAAAATACTTAAAAAAATCTGGAAGAAAAATATTAAGTAAATAATAGTGCAGGTGGTATTCCATCAGGGCAAAAATCATGAAAATGGTAAGCATGACAACAGAAATTTGGGCAACACTGGACTAGATTATTTGTGGTTTCCTGCTCAGTTGTGATAAATTAATCCTATCTTTATATTACCTGTTGTTATTTCCTACATGGTGGTCACCATTGATTGTTTATGCTGCTATAAGCTCTTTGTGTTTATTCCCCAGAACGGTATTACGAGGGAGCTATTATTTACTGTCTCCATTTTACTGAGAGACAGAGGGCAACTGACACCTGCCTGAGGCCACATTAGGGTGTGGCAGAGCGGGATCAGGGCTGAGCCCCCACCCAGGGCCAGTCTGCTGTGGTGCCTCCCACGGATGTGCCTTCTCTGCCCCACCGCCGTGGGAGCCCGATGGCAGGGACTGGGCTGCCCAGTCCTGGTGTCACCTGCAAGGTCTGCCGTGACCATGGTTGCCCGGTGATGCTCACATCCAGCGGCGCCACAGGGCGAGCTGTGGAGCAGTGGCCACGGCCACGGGCTGGCTCTGGGCAGCAGGGGGCTGGCTTCCCAAGGCCTGTGACAATAAGTGCCCGCTCCCTGACCAGTGTGATGCGTTGCAAAGAGTCCTGGCCAGCGGTGAGCAGTTCTAAAGTCTTGTCCTGGGCCTTTCACTAACCTGCTGGTTAACAGACTTATCTACTAATTGCAGACAATTGTAGCAGAGTTGGAGGCATTTTTTCCAAATGGTGTCCTGGGCCCCACTCCCAGAGGGTCTGACCTTGTACGTCTGGGGTAGGGCTCCGGGATCTGACTTTAGCCATCTTGCTAGTTGTGGGAATCAGAGACCTTGATGATCTCCTGGGTCCCTTCCAGTCCCCAAGGTCCATGAGCCTCAGCGTGGAAGGGCCTGGAGGCCTTCCTGCCCTGCCCCTGACTCAACTGCAAACGGGCCAAGTGACACAGAAAATAACAGTAAAAAAGATATTTTATTGTTAAAAAAAAAACAAATGACCAATGAAACCATGCATCCCGTCACGCGTGCTCACAGTCACACGCACAGCCGCGCACCACCCACACAAATTCGCTCTCACCCACACAGATCCCTCTCCCTGTCGGCAGCACCCCTGTGGGTAGGAGTCTCTATTGCTCTTCCTTTGACTTTGTCTCCAGAAACAGCACACGTGAAAAGTCACTGGACCAGAAAGAGGGATTGGCAGGGGAGGGAGTGGCAAGGCTACCAGAATTCTCAGGTCCCTGCCACTCCTGGCTACATACACACTGCACATGTGTACACACGTACTATACATGGGTGCCCACATGTGCAGACACGCGCCCGCATTGACCCTCCATGCGTAGGGTTGAGTCACTGCAGGTAACACTTATGTTGGCAGGCATGTGAAACGAGGGGCAGGAAAGGGCGAGGGGTCCAGCCTGGACACTCTGATGTCCAGCCCCCTGCCTCCACCCTGTCCTGAAACGAAGTCTTAGTTCCTTGTGTCTAGGGAAGAAAAATCCCTTTGGGACAACTCATCCTGACAGCAAGATTGAAAAGTGCCTAAGAATTTTTTAAATGAAAATTACATCCTTCCTGCCTTTGGCCCAAAGTGCTTGAGAAACTTGGGATGAAGAACCCAGAGTTCTGTGAGGTCTGAATTCTTTAGCAAAGAAGGTCCAGGGCTGCAGGAATCCTGGCGGGCCCTTGCGGGTAGGAAGTCATGGACTTAAAGAGCTGGAGCAGGCTGCTCGGACTCTGGATTAGAAGAGTGGGACCAAGTGAGGCCAAGTGATGCTCCTTATGACCATTGTCACCTTGTTCACTATCTTATCCCTGATGCCTGCCACAGTGTCTGACATGGAGCAGACACTGCAGTGAATGTATAAATGAAGTGGGTGCACAGTGACCTTTGGTACCCATTCACCTGCTGCTCACCTCTCAGCCCCTAGGACACCCTGTGGCCCTCAGGGTCAGGTGACCCTGGACCTCATGTCTATAGCAGGTGTCGTGGTTGCCAGTCAGGCACGAACCTGCCTCTGCCTCCAGAATGGAGCTGCAGGCAGGTATACACATGCACCCTGATGGAGCTTATCCAGTCCTTTGGGCCCTGCCTCCCTGGGGGCTGAGAGATGGCAAATCAGTGACATACTGCCTCTTGCCCCTCTCAGAGTCAGTTTTTCCTGGCTTTCCAAGGTAACTGCTCTGTGCATCCCCTTTCTGTTGGGGGCCCTAGTGCTTTTTCTAAAGCTCTACCCTCAGCTTCCCTCCATCGTCAGGGACTAGCTGGGGGTCTGGAAGAGCACATTTCAAGGTATGGCAGCCTGGACTGGGTATGGGGGCTCCCCCCCCCACTTTCCCAGCCATGTTCAACTCACTCCCTCTAAGACAGGAGGAAGGGGCCAAGCCCTTGGCCTCCCACCTGCCTTCCTCTGAGGACAGCTAGAACATGACCTCCTCACAGCTCCCATAATCACTCTCCACCATGTCAGAGCCCTCATAGTTGGGGGGTGCTTGGGGCTGGCCCCGGCCTGTGGGAATCCCACCCCCTACCTCACAGTCGGCATAAGAGGGCCCGGCCCGGCTGAGGCGCATGCTCACCCCCTTGGAGCCCCCCTCTGCTAGGCAGGGCCCTCCCCCTCCCTGCCGGAACTGTGAGTGGTAGTAGCTGATGGCTGTGTACTCGTTGAGACAGGGGGCCAGCAGGTGCTCCCGGGGACTAGGGGGCCGTGGGGGCATCAAATCTTCCAGGTTTTGGTTGCTGTAACGGGGTGGGAGGGGTGCCCGCTTGTTTTCCATCTCCAGTGGGAAGGGGAAGCCCCCATAGAGGCCAGTGGGGTCCGGCATCACAGCTGGGGTCTGGTGGCGGTGAGGTGAGGGTGGCAGAGGGCCTGGGGCCACGTCAGGGTGGGGATATTCCCAGCATTCCTTCCTGGAGTAAGTAGGGGGCCAGACCGCGACTCCGCCTGGGTACACTGAAAGGGAACAGCAAGATAGGGTGAGCTCTGAGTTTCCCTGGCAAAGGTTCCAGCTGGCCTGATAGCTACAATCTATAATTTAGCATGTAGTGGAGACGGCCCAAGGAGTGGGTCAATATGTGGCTCATCTATGCGTGTTATCTCTGGCAGCTTAGGTTGATAGCTAGAATCCAATGGGGTCAAATTCAAGTCCAGTGGTTCAACGCAAAGTCAGCCCATCTTGGAAATCTACCTCTGATCCGAGGGTCAGTGAACAAGGGAATAATATGGATGTCTCCAGTAGCTACTGGTTGAGTTTTGTCTCCTTAATTGAAGGAAACAGACACACAGTTTGGAGGTCGATGCATGATGGCATATACCATAGAGGGCAATTAAATGAGATGTGGCTTGGAAGATTGGAGACTAGGCATCTTTGGTCCTAGCTGTGTTGCTGCTACTGAATAGTTGGGTGAGTTAGAACAAGTCACTGTCTTTATGGGCCCCAGTTACGCTATTGGCAAAAAGTTAATGAAAATATCTGTTTTAACTATTGGTGAATAAGCCAGAAAATACAAAGTGTTTACAAATTCACCTCCTTTTGAGCCAAAGATTGTGGGGGTGGTGAAGGTCCCTCCTCTAGGCCAGCCAGGTCTGCCGTTCCAGATTGGGTGGACTACTGCTTCTTTTTCCCTTCCCAGAAAAGCCCAAAGCCCCTTTTCACTCCAGGGATCCTACCCACCCCTATCCAGGGTTTATAGGTTTCTGCCATGGACATCAATCCTACGAAATGACTTGGAATTTAGAGGTGTGGGTCCTGGTGCAGAGGAATAAGCCACAGACTCTGAGTCCAGAGACCTGGCATCTGTTCCAGTCCACTAATACACTGTGACCTTGAACACATCCCTTCATATCCCATACCAAGGGATTGGACTGGATGGTGGCCCAAAACCCTTGTATCTCAGATAATGGAGTGTTTAGGTCTACCACCCCTTTCCATCAATGCCAGAAGCTAAAGGCCTCTGGTTATACTCACCCATATCCTCGCCTGACCAGGTCCTCTTAATGATGGACTCATTGTCAGAGTGGGAGGGGACCACAGCTGGCGGGAGTCTGGGAGGCACACTGCAGACCACTGGCCGCTGCTTAGAGCTGGGTCCAAAAGTGACAAGTTCGTTGGGAACTGAGGTCTTGCTGGGCTCCAGTTGGTTCACGTTGTCACAGGAGCTGGTGCTCAGGGGGTTGAGCTCGATGGCAGGCATGGCTTGGGTATCAACACCAACGCTCCTGGCCAGGAGGTCTGGGTCTTCCATGGCCACAGGCTTGTGGGACTTGCAACGGCGACAGTAGAAGAGAAGCCCAGCAGTGCATACAGTGATCAACAGAAGGGCAAATATGATGATCAGAATCTCCTGCTGCCCCCAGTCTCCCCTTTTGATCTCAGGGGTGACTAGGCAGTGTCCTTCTGAGCAGCCCCTGGCCTCCATTTCACACCTGCAGAGACAGAGAAGTAGTCAGGGGCAGAGTCACTGTACTGCCCTTTCCATGTCCCATCTTACAAAGATCTATGGGATGGAGACCCCTGCACTCAAGCCTACACTTTCCAATTTTTCACCAAAAAAATAAAGATAATTATCAAACATAACAACATACCAACTTCAGAACTTTCCATCCTCCACCAGTAAGGGATGGGACTCAGCTACACCTTCCTTCATGACCGCTTGGATCCAGGCTCTGGGCACATCCATTATTTTTCACCCATAAGATCTAGGCATTGGATATATTCTCCACCAATGAGGTCAGATTTCCAACTGTATACTGTAGTAGAGGCAGCTGACATACCCAGCTGTCCTCTAGCAATAATGTCAGGGTCCCAGATACAAGTCAACAGTCACCCAGCAATGGCCACCAGGCACCAGTGTTATCCGCTATTCTCCACCATAAGGCCACAGAAACACAGCGTGGCCCTGCACAGACCTTATATCGGGCAACTTCCTCAGAGAGAGCACCTGGAGCCCTGTGACCTCTCAGATCATCTTTGGCTTGTCATTCCATGCTGGAAGGCTCCTAGGATACTTCCATGGCCAGCTTTATCCACTTTTGAGGGATATTGGGGCCAGGCTCCCTCCATCCCACTTGAGTCCAAAACATCTCCCAGGGCCTGAAATTTCACCACCACCAGCTTGTCCTTTTGTGTTTAACACTGTCCTCCCCAAGCTCCTCTTTTAAAATGCAAACGCCACTTTCAGCCAGGAAGGCTCCTCCCATCACGTCTACCATCTACCGAATAGGGAGCATGCCCCACTGCAGAGCAGGAAGCGAGGTGGGCCGCAATGCTAGTTGCCGCGAGAAAGGACTTGGGTCATAAACATATGGGGGAATCTTGGGTAAGCCCTTTCCTTCCCCGGGCCTCAGTTTCTCCATCTGTAAAATGAATGGGTGGACTGTATCATTGGCTCTCTTATGTACATGCTGACAGCAAGGGGATCCCTTGGCAGCTTGTAAAAAATAGAATCTCAGGCCTCATTTCTTGGAGATTCCCATTTAGTTGGTCTAGGAATCTATATTTTTTGCCAGTCTCCCTTATGATTCTTTTTTAAAGGTTCCCAAGTTGGGGAGCCATAAAACCAGCTAATTTCCAAAGCCTCTTTGCCTCTCGGATTCTAGGAATGATTTGCCTTCCCTTGCAACCCACCCCAAGCCAGCATAATATGAGGCACACGTAGCTTGGCAGTGGGGTTCGAGACCCACAGCAGTGTCTGTACCAAGTGGAGTCATTGTTCCTAGGCTGCTTTCTGAGAAGTCATGAGCCAGAGCAAGAGAATAAGTTTAGCTATGTTCAGACTTCAGCAAAGATCAGAACCAGCTGAGAAGCTGGTTAGAAGTGCAGATTCCTGGGCCCCAGCCCAGTGAGTCTGATTCAGCATGGTCAGACTAGGCCTTGGGAAATCTGTCTTTTTAACAAGCACCTCCCCCTCCCAGAGTGTTCTGATTCAGGCGATTGAAGGGAGAAGACTTGACACATGGAAAACAGCAGGGAAACCAGGTCCGTGGAGCGCTCAGCCCCTGGGCTCCCACTGGCTTCTCTAGAGCTCCGAGTGCAGAGGTCATTCTTAATGATGCCAAATCCAGAGTGAGGAGCCAATGGCAGGTGGCCTCTCCGGTGCTTACCTGTCTCCCGTGTAAGGGTGAGGGCAGTTACAGGAGGCTCCTTCAGGGGAGGAGATGCAAGTCCCACCCTCCAGGCACGGTATCGAAGTGCAGTTCTCCCTTCTTTGTTCACAGTGCTTCCCAGAGAATTGTGGGGGACACTGGCACATGTAGCCTGGGAGGAGGGGAAGGGAGGTGAGAGAGCACACTGGCCTAGCAGTCAGGTAGCCCAGGCTGAGAGCTGTCCAGGATGGAGGGGAGACCTCGGTGCATTTGCAGTCCGTGCGTTCACGTTTAGTTATTGAGTGCCTTCCTCTGCAATGAACACCAGGTTGGGCGCTGGTGCCCTGCTGGGCAAGACTTGATCCTGCCCTCAAACAACTTACAGGCGTCTAAAGAATAATAATGGATATCCTCACCATCATCCCAGACAACACTTATTCAGTGGTAGTCATTGTCCTAAGAATCTTCATATATGAGCTCATTTGATCCTCATGACAACTCTGAGATTGGTTACTATTATTATCCTCATCCGGGGACAGGTTGTTGGCAGGTGAGGAAATGAGGCACAGAGAATGTATGACATTTGCTCAAGGTCACACAGCTAGTAAGTGACAAAATTGGGATTCAAACCTGGACAGTTATATATAATATCAGTATGTTACTAATTATCATAAAAATTAGTCTTATTGAAGGGATGTGTTGCCGAGAGGGGACCGGCCTAGTCTAGGAGGCAGCTGGCACAGCAGAGAAGGTGAGAGATGACAGGGGCTCGGGTCAGAGTGATGGCGGTGGGGATAGAGAAGGGATGGACTCCTTGGATATTTGAAGGTAGAAATGACAGTACTATTAGCCAGACAAAAATTAGGAAATGAGACAATGCCAGGTGTTGACATGGATGTAGGTACATAGAAACCTCATGCACTGCTGGTGGAAGTACTGGCTGCTGTGGCCAGGCTGGAGAGCAATTTGACCCTATTTAGTCAAAATAATTGTTTGCATGCTCTGGGTATGTGAATTCCATCCCTGGTAGGGGTGTATGTGTGTGTGTGAAGAAGGTCCTCACACCTTCTGGAGACATGAGTTTACAAGATGACATGTCTGAGGAAGCCACCAGGGTGTTCATTGCTGAGAGAGTGGAGAGGGAAATGTGAGTGCATGCACGCCTTGGAGTACTGAGCTGCAATTAAAGCAACGAATAAGAATACTTGTGGCAGCATGGATGGGAAATTGTAAAAAATGATATACTACTTACATAAATTAGAAGTTTGAGCGTGTGGAAAACTGTAATAGACATTTTGCAAGAATTCATTTAAAGACTTTAAATGTTAGGGCTGGGGAAAGAAGAAGGCAGTGGAGTGGAGATTAAAGGGAAATAAGAAAGAGAAACTTTGCAGGGACCAATGATGACACTAAGATGTATGATGAACTCAACCGTCTGCCCCAGAGGTCCCCATGTGTGCTCTTCCCCCATCCGAAAAAAATAGAAAGCAAGGCAGCTCTTGTTGAGAGAGAAGGAAGACTCCTGGCTTCCCATAGTGTAAACCTAATGGATCCCAACTCATATGTCACCAGACAGTAGGGAGAAGATTGGAACATTTGGGATCAGGAGGGAGGAGTGCTCCCCTGAGATCCCCGAATATGCCTCTCTTACTTAATAGCCATGTGACCTTGGGTGAGTTCCTTTACCTCTCTGGGTGTCGCTTACGTAGCCTAGCAGTTTCCTGAGCGGTAAAATGGAGCCATTGATGGCTCTTTTCCCTCCCACCCTCCTTCCTTCATGGGGCTGTGGTGAAGCAGTTTGCTTTATAAACTCTGCAGTGATATGTGACTGCTAATTCAACATGTCGGAGCTCTCTGAGGAGCCTTGTGGGATCAGCCGTGGGGTTGGCCCCAGCCCTTACCTGCCCCGTGGGTGTGTGAGCACTTCCCACCATTGAGACACGGGTTCTGGCTGCACTCCTCACTGTGGAAGCAGCAGTGGGTGAGGGCCTGCCTCTCCAGCAAGCCTGCCGCCTTCTTGCCATGGGCCAGCAGCTCCAGTGCCTCTCTGTTGATCGCAACAGCATCCAGGCAGCCTTCGAAGCCCCGGGAGACCTTTGGGGAAGAATGCAAGAGGACACGGCCTCCCAGAAAGAGGTCTCTCTCAGGCCTCCGACCCCGGCAGGTCTCTGGCAGCACAAGGGTGGCGTTGCCTGCGCTGTCAACCAAGAGGCGGATGGCAGTGTCCATCTCCTCCAGCAGAATGGTGTGCCACTGTTGGTCATTCACGTGGAGCGAGGAGGAAAGATTTCCGTAGAAACCACTGGGGCAGCCGTATTCCAGCCAGAGCACTCCATCGACCAGCTGCAAAGAAAACCCAGATGCCGTCAGCAAAGCCAAGAAGTCCTTATTCAAATCACCGCCCATAGGCTGCAGTGCAAAGAATGTTGGTCATGTTTTCAGGGGTGGGAGGGGTAATGTTTGGTGGTTTTCAAGGCTGTTTTACACGTTGCATTTGTGAAGCATAAAAGCCCTTCAAGTGTTCTTCTGTCCATGGTCTCATTTGTCCATGGGATGGTCTGGGCAGGGATGACATCTCCATTTCACAGATGAGAAAACTGAGGCCCAGAGGTGCCTCGCAGATCAAGACCGCATCTTTTGGATTCTTCTTCACAGGCTTCTCCAACATTCTACACTCCCAACCGTGTGCCTTCAAGGAGGTTTTCAAAAGACCTCCCTCTCCCTCCTTCTTTTATTTATTTATTTTTTGAGGAAGATTAGCCCTGAGCTAACTACTGCCAATCCTCCACTTTTTGCTGAGGAAGGCTGGCCCTAAGCTAACATCCGTGCCCATCTTCCTCAATTTTATGTGGGACACCTACCACAGCGTGGCGTGCCAAGCGGTGCCATGTCTGCACCTGGGATCCGAACCAGCGAACCCTGGGCCACCGAGGAGCGGAATGTGCTCACTTAACTGCTGCGCCACCGGGCTGGCCCCTCCCTCCTTCTTACTCAACAGTTCAGTGGCTCTCAAAGTGGGTCTCCAAGATCTTTTCAGGGGATCCCCCAGGGGAAACTATTTTTCGTAATAATCCTAAGACATTATTTGTCTTTTCTACTCTCATTCTCTCACAAATATACAGTGGAGATTTCTAGACACATGCTATCCCAACAGACAAAGGCAGAAGTAGATACGAGAAGGCAGCTGTCTTCTGTTAAGTCAGACATAAGAGAGATTTACAAAAATGTAAAACAATGCCACTCTTTTTTTGTATTTTGGAAAATGTAATTATTTTTTGCAAAAATACGATATTTATGTTAACATGCAACGGATTTCTTGTTGTTTTAAGTGAATCGATAAAGATTTTAACATTTCTCAGTTTTAATTTCGAATATTGAAAGTGTCAATAGCTATAACAAAACTTCCCAAGGATTTTCAATAATTTTTAAGAGTGTAAAAAAGTCTTGAAATCAAAAAGTCTGAGAACCCCTGCGTTAGAACATTTTAGTTCACCTTACCTCCAAGAAGCAGGACTACTTGGGGTCAAATATTTTTCTGATCATTCTGGGTGAGGTGGAGCTTTCTCTGGGTGAAACTGAAGATCTAGCCCAGTGTTTCTGGGAAGTTGGCCATTTGTATGCCATCTTTCAGATTTTTGCCCTGGTTGAATACTACCTATCCCTTTATTGACTTAAAAAGGAAACTTAGTTTTATTTTGGAAAATAGGAAACCAATGTAACTTGCCATTAAGAAAAGAGAATGACGAAAATAAGTACAACTCAAAACATTGTCGTTAAATCGCTCCTTTCGGTTACCTAGGACACAAATCTGTTGATCCCACCAACAGATCAACAGTGTTGTCACCGTCTTTCACCTCTGTAATGTCCTCACTCCTCTCCTTATCAGGCTTAAATTCCATAGCCAAACCCCTGTTCCTTTCTAACTTAGTGGAACTGACTTGGCAAACCCACACATTTGGTAAAATCAGACTCTCCACCTACTCTATATGAGCATCGTGGAGCTGAACTTGGCTGGAGAAAAGCACACAGCCTTGCTTATTGGTCTCCCTCTAATTTCATGATCATGCGTCTCAAATGAGCTCTTCACGCTGCCCAACCATCATACTAGCTTCCTTTAGTCTTCTCACTCTCCCTGATGACTATTTTCATAACTTCTCTCTCCTCACACCCCTAATGTCACCCTCCTCATCCTCACTCCAGCAATCAGATAGGAACTTGCAGGCACCCTCTCCATCACATCTGTCCAATCGGCGAAAGCCTCTCTCTCCATTATGCACTAGATCCCACCCCCCGAAGGATGAGGGTCCACTGACTCCTTTCTCTTTCCTGCGTCTTTGTTCCTTCTCTACTGGATCAACCCAATCATCATGCAAACATGTTGTCATTACTCTAATCTAAAAAAACAAAAGTTGTCTAGAACCTACTCCTCCTGCCAGATATCACTTTCTTTCTTTGCTCCTCCTTTGCAGCAAAATTCCACCCCCACCCACTATGACACTGAAACCACTGGTGTTAGGGTATTCAGTGACTTCTGTGTTGCCAAATCAATGATTGATATCACTTCCCATCTTGCTTGACCTCTCAGCAGCATATTGCCCAGCGGGTCACTCCTTCCTTCTTGATAGGCTTCCCAGATGCAACATTTGGTTTTCTTCCAATGTCACTGGTTGTTCCTCTTCAGTCTTGTTTGTTGGAGCCTTCTCTTTCCCTGATGTCTCAATGTTGGAGTGTCTCAAGG
Source organism: Equus quagga (assembly GCF_021613505.1). Classification (NCBI taxonomy): domain Eukaryota; kingdom Metazoa; phylum Chordata; class Mammalia; order Perissodactyla; family Equidae; genus Equus; species Equus quagga. The sequence goes on along the minus strand of NC_060273.1, from coordinate 68,835,613 downwards.
ATGAACCCTTGGTCTGCTCTCTTTTCAATCTACATTCCTTGGTGATCTCCCAGTCTCACAGCTTTCAGTACTATGTATATGCTGAAGACTCCACATCTTCATCTCCAGCCCAGACATTCCTCACAAATGCTAGACTTGTTTATCCAGCTCCACTTGGAGGTCTAATAGGCATCTCAAACTTACATGTCCAAAACTGAACTCTTGACCTTCCCCCCAAAACCTGCTTTACCCATATCCTTCCCCAGGTCTGTTGGTAGCAACTCCGTTACTTCTAGTTGCTCAGGCCAAAATGTTACTCCCAGCCCTCGTTCAATTCATCAGGAAATCCTGTTGACTTTACCTTCAAAATTGATCCAGAATCTGACATCTTCTTCCCAGTTCTACTTTCGTTAACCTGGTCTAAACTGCCATCATCTCTCACCTGAATTATTGGAACAGTCTTTTGGTTGGGTCTCTCTGCTACTATTCTTGTTCCTCTAAAGTCTATTCTCAAGCCAGCAGCCAGGATGACCCTTTTTGCATATGTCATATCATGCCAATTCACTGAGGAACCTTCTAATGCCCTTCATTTTGCTCAGAATAAAAGCCAACATCCTTAAATAGCCTATGAGATCATTATAGATATGCCCCCATTCCATTATATCTCTGACCTCGACCCCTACTACTACTGTTCCCCTTGCTCACTTCACTCAAGCCATATAGACCTCTGGGTTGGTCCTTAAACATGCTCAGCATTCTCCTGCTATTCCCTCTCCCTAGAATACTGTTCCCCCAGATGTCTACATAGCTAACTCCCTCACCCCCTCAAATTATTGTTCAGTTATCACCTGAATGAAGCCTTCCCTGACCACCTTATTTAAAATTGCAACTCCTAACACTCCTGATCCCCTTTAAGCGTTTCTTCTTTCTTTTTGATCATAGCACTTAGCACATTCGGACAAACTATAATGTTCTGATTTATTATGTTTATGTTTCTTGTCAGTCGGCCCTCTATAGGATGAAAGCTCGAAGAGGGGTTTTTGTCTTATTCACTGATGACACCCATGCACCTAAGACAGTGCCTGCCACATAGCGGATACTTAATAAATATTTGTTGAATTAATTAAATTCAAACCAGCTGCCAAAGACTGCTTTCTCTCTGTCAAAGTGGCAGATTGGCATGTGTGATAGAGGTGTTAAAATCGGGCGGGCAAACTTAGACTTTCTAGATGACGTAATCAGAAGGTCTGAAAGACCATTCGAAAGGAAATCATTTTTCTTCCATGCGATCCCATGTAACTTAATGCTGGCTTTGTCATCTTGAGCACCCCCATGGTAGCCAGCCTCCCACCCCTCTGGGGAAACACTGGTCTATTAGTCAGCACAAGTGACAAAACCATCGGGGCCCAGGTGGCCTCAGTCATCTCTCTTTCTATCTTCAGAGGCTCTCTTATCCCACAGAACAGCCTGACCTCTGGTTGTCCTTGAACATATATCTCCAGGTAGGGTGGCTGTGGCGATCAGGACTAGAAAGTCTCGTGTCCTGACCCAACAGTCACGGTCAGCATCCCTGAAAACCATGCAGGGATTTCTTTGCAGAAATGGCCTTCTTGGCTGTGCTCATGCTCCCCCACCTCCCCAGCGCATGCTCACAGGAAATCTCTCGGGCTGGCGGTGTCTTACCTTCACGGAGACACGCACTGTCTCATTGCTGAACAGGAGAATAGCCTGTGACTGGAGTGTTTTCAGACGGAAACGGATGTGCCAGTTCTGAGCCTCTGGGAGACTGTACCGCGCGAAGCTCTGCCCGCTGAACCTCACTGCAGTACCTGTGACAGCAACCAGAGGTGTCACCTGCACGTGAAGTGGTCTCCATAGACCCCTCCAACTGACGGTCCCATTCAACCCTTGGGGGGCAAGCAGGCTCGTTGCTGACATTTTGTAGATGAAGAAATGAGGCTGGGGGATTACCTGTCCAGGGTTACACAGCTAGACAGGGGCTATCACCCTGCATACCTTCCTTTGGCCCCGGGGACCCCAGCCTTGGGTCCCACCTGGGTCGGGAACTATGTGCTCAAACTATTAAGAAAGCAAGAATCAGGCCAGAAAAGTAATCAATCAAATGTGTGGAAATCAGAATTTCCATCCTACGTAGTTTCCACGTTACTTCTGACATCACTTGGGGAAGAAGGAGGTAGAATTGGAGAGGATTTAGCATATACGTCTGATCTCAGGAACACCACAAGGGATTTTTCCCTCAAGATATCTCTATCACCAGGAGTATAATCAGTTGAGTAAGTACTTCCCAAATGAAATGCTTCTGAGAGGTCAAGGGACACTCTGTGATACAGGAAGGGGGCATGAGAGATCGTGTGGCCAAAACTTCTGTAAAGCCCCGTGTGCTCCATCCCCCCGCGGCAATTGCTAATGCGCAGTTGCATAAGGAGTCTTCACCTCAACTTGAGTTTCTCAAGTTTATCTGACCATGGGACCCTCTTATGTGACCACCTATGCACCTATGCCCTTGGAAATAGCAATCTGTGGGACCCCCTTTGGGAAATGCTGTGTTATATCAAGTACTGCCCTCCCCAGATTGTTAAAGATGCACCCTCCTGAGAAGTGAACTGAGCTCTTAAATCCCTAAAACTTCTGTGTGAATAAGCTTATAGTTGTCAAGGGAAGGATGAGTGGTACAGGCCCCAGATAGCCAGGGAAGAGGAATAGTTGAGGAGAGAGAACAAAGACCAAAAGGAGGAGAAGGAAGGACAGATTACAAGACCCTAGGAATCTATCATTCCATAGGTCTAAAACGCTCTGATGTGGCAATTCCATGGTAGTCGGTCATTATTGGATGGGATATTGAAGATGATCTGGATCAGGAATTCCCACACCTGGCCGAATATCAGAATCAGCTGGAGAGTCTCTTAGAACACGGAATGCCAGGCTCTCCCCTCGGAGAGTAGGCTCAGTAGTTCTGGTGCCACATGGGGATCCGTGTTTTAAAAATCTCCCCACGATGGATGTGCTGACTGGAAGAGAGCCCGAAGGAGGTTTCTGAGATGCTGGTCATTTTCTGATCCTTGATCTAGGTGCTGGTTACACTGGTGTGTTTGGTGTGAAAATTCACTTATGACACACAGATCTTTCTGTATGTCCTATTTCACTAAAAGGTTAAACAAACCCTCCCCAAGTGATGCTCATGCTCCGTGAGCCAGCCTAGCTAGTGCATCTCAAAGTGTACCCCTGGACCACCTGCTTCAGAATTGCCTGAGGTGCTGGTGAAAAATGCCAATTCTGGCTTCACCCAAGACCTTCTAAACAAAACACTCTGAAGGTGACACTCAAGAGCAGCTCTCTTTAAAAATACACTCCCCAGGTGATTTTGCACAATCTTGACTTTAGAACCTCTGCCGTCTGATGCCAGGTGGTCAAGAGAGAACCTTCCGCCATCACAGCTTTCTCTGAAGCTGACTCTGGGGCAAGAGACACAAGAAGGGAGGCCCCCTCCCGCACCCCCGAAGAGTAGCTCACTCAGCCTACATCCAGTGGGCCCTGGAGAAAGTCCACCAGTCTTCCCAGAAAGAACTGCCCTCATGCAAACTGGGTCCACCCACAAAGGATAGGCCAGGCCAGGCAGGGGGCGATGGTGAGCTGGAGGTGATGCTATTCTCCTTTTGCCAATGCTCCTGAGCAGGTCCAGGGCATTGGTCTTAATGCCGGGGGCACTGGGGTGAGTCCTATCAGAAAACTGAGTTCCTGAAGAGCTTGGTGAAGAACTCAGGCTTTAGAGTGGGGCACACAGGTATTTAAATAACCAGCCTTTCAGTGGAGGCTGTACAGTTTCAGGCAAAGCGAGACAATACAATCCCCATATCTGAGTTGCAACTGTAAATGGAGCTAACGGCCCTACTTTGTAGGCTGTGGTGCCAGGGAGTTTAGTAACATAAACACAGAGCCTGGCACCCAGCAGAGTCCTTATAGCAACAACTGCTACCGTGTGAATGACAGACACCACGGATGGGATGCTTATTACCGGCCAGCCAGGGGTTAAGTGCTGTTATATCCATTGAGTAATTTACTCCCCAAACCAACTCCAAAAGCAGATGATATTATTTTCATTATTTTATAAAGGAGAGACTAAAGCTAAGAGGGTTTTAATAACCCACCCAAGGTTATACAGCTATCAAGTGATAGAGCTGGGGTTTGAACCTTAGCTGTTGCCTCTAAACCTTCAGGTTATAAGCACCAGGCCAGAGTAATAACAGTAGTATTAGTAACTCGTGTTTATTGACCACATCCTATATATCAGGCACTCCTCTAAGCACGCCTTTGCTATTTAATACTCATTTAAGTCCTACAACAGTCCAAGGGCACAGAGAAATTAAATAATTTTCCCAAGGTCACCTGGCTAATAAGTGGCAGAGCTGGGATTTGAACCCAGGCAATCTGATGCCCGAGTCCATGCTCTTAGCCACGATGCTAAACTGCCTCTAATACTCTTAACTGTTATTTTCAAAATTCTAAAAAGTGGCCAGGAGTAAGGGTGCTATTCCCTGACTAGATTTTGTGAGGCCACTGCTGTCTCACGGTGGCCTGTGGCCTTTAGCCTTGTTGAAACTTCCCTTTAACTACCCCCCAGAGCCTCCTGGGATGTCCCTGCCTCGAGTTAGCCTGGCTGAGCCCACAGTGCTGTTTGTCCTGGGGTGGGCCCACTCCTCACCATTGCAGGAGCAGTTCCTCTCCAGGCGGTGCCGCGGGGTCAGGATGCTGAGCCGGGCTGTGCTGTACGTGGGCCCAACCCTGGGATCCAGGTGCACTGTCTCTTGGCAGATTTGACCCTGGCAGCTTGGCCCTTGGCAGGGCACCACGGGCATGGCTGACCTCATCTGAATTCCCACCGAGTGCTCCATCTCCTTGGCTGAGCGAGTGATGATGGATGCGAGCTCCTGCAGCTTGTAGAAGGTTCCGGAATGCCCCTCAAAGACCAGGAGCACATCCACCCCAGCCATGGCCTCTGCAGGCTGGAGGCTGGCCAGGTGGATGTTGGCTCGTTTGATGTCCAGCTTGTTGCTGAGGAACCTCTGCAGGTTTCTCCAGTGGTCGCTCACCAGCTCCTCTGGGGTGAGCTGGTGGAAGCCCATCCACATGGCCTGCTGCAGAGCCTCGCGCCCCACGTGCCACACGTGGACGTGGACCCCAGCAGTGGCAGTGAAGGTCCCGTCGCTGACTGTGACGTTGAACGCATAGCGGCCCCGAGGCAGTCCTGGAGCGGCGATGATCTTGCCATCGGGCGCACCCACTGAGAAGCGCCTGGCCCAGGTCTCCTCTCCCGCCAGGCTGTAGGTCAGTGTGTCCTGGGGGTCTCGGTCTGTGGCGTGGATTTTACCCACCATGCCGCCCTGGAACTCCTCCTCCCCGGTGGTGATGAAGATCTCCAGAGGGAGGGCGGAGGGCGGGTAGTGGCTCTGCTCCATGACGTGGACCCTGACAGACGTTGAAGATGACAGGGGAGGGATGCCGCTGTCGGACACCTGTGGGCAAAATAGGCACCACCGTTACATAGGGCTGCAGCCTCCTTGCCGAGACGCAGACTCGCTGGTTGAGGGCAGGCTCAGCATGTTGTCATGATTGAAAAAAATAATAATTCCAAAAGCTCCGAAGCTTTTGCGGAGGGAGTTACATCCACATACCACACGGTAAAATCTAACTCCACTTCCTCATGTGACCTCCCTCCACGCCTCTTCCTAAATCTTTCCAACTACACACTCAGGCCTCCTTCCTCTTGAACTTCTCTCCTTCTAGCTCTTTCCTTAAATGAGTTATCACATGTGTCTTGGCGATTCCAGTGAGCATCCTCGTGGCCCTCTCAGCCTATGGAGATTCTCTTCGGGACTCCCCTTTACTATGCGACTGGGGTGGGGGTAGGGGTGGGCATTTCTTCTTCACCCAGCCAGCAAATATTTATTGAGTGGCTTCGACGGGCCAGGCCCTCTGCTATGATCAGGAGAAAAGAGACAATAAATAAGTTGTTAAGTAAACAAGAAAATGTTAGACTTGGATAAAGTGCTATGGAGGAAATAAACGGAGCGATGTGACAGAGAGATCTGAAGAATGAAAGAGACCCGTTTAGATCAGGTGGGAGGGACGGTGTCTCCGAGGAGGTGACATGAGCTGGGTCCTGAGAAATGAGAAGACGTGAGGAGAACAGGAGACAGACAGGGAACAGCACATGTAAGATCCTCTGGTGGAAAGAGGGTGGTGTGCAAAACAGAAAGAGGCCACCGTGGCTGGAGGAGGGGGCAGGGCTGAGGAGCACAAGGCCAGATTTTATGCCAGAGCCACGAAAAGCCTTCGAAGGTTTTTAGCAGTGACGTGACCTGGCTTAAGCAAGGAAAAGAATGTAAATTAAAAATGCATCTTCCTTTCCCATTTCACCAAGTGCCCTGCCACGTTCTGCTCAGACTTAGCAAGGACAAAGCTTTCCACAAGGGTCTCCACACTGTTCCTCATGGTGAGATCTCGTTCACCTGAATTCCAGTGGTTTGAGTGGGTAAGACGTTTGTAAAGTTACACTACTGCTGGGAATTGTGTATCACTCTGATGAGCTATCAACAGCAAGAACAACAATCATAGTTTATCTTTCTTATGACATAGGCACCCTTAAGTCTCCCATTTTACAAAAGATATAACTGAGGCTCAGAGAGGTCAAATAACTTGCCCAAGGTCACACACTAGGTAAGGCCAGAGCAGAATCTAAACTCCTACCTATGACCATGGCCTGTTTCTTTGCTGGCCTATGGTGCCTCCCAGTGAATGGAAGTGGAAATACAGGACCTATGCAAGAGATGGTGATGATGCCCATGGTTACTGAGCACCTGTCCAGGCCAGGATACAGAGGTCAGGCAACTATTGTCACTCATCCTTTCCTAGGCAATCACATCTATGCCCTTGGCTTCGAGGACCCTCTACATTAGCGCACACATCTCTCCTCTGAGCTGCAGACTCCCATTCCCAACTCCCTACTGGACACCTCCACTTGGATGTCTCATGGGCACTTGAAAAGTAACGTGCAAAACAGAGCCCTCATTTTACCCCATAAAGCTGTCCTTCTCCCACCCCTGCAGTCTTCCCAGACTCATAAATGGGCTCAACGCCTCTCTTCCCTGGAGCAGGAACCTGGGAGTTGGCCCTGATTCTTCTCTTTTTTTCTCTCTCTCCATATCCAATCCATCACCAACTCCTGTTTATTTCCAAGCAAAGTTTTTTCCAAATTTCTCCACTTCTGGGGCTGGCCCCATGGCCAAGTGGTTAAAGTTCTACATGCTCTGCTTTGGTGGCCCAGGTTTGCAGGTTCAGTTCCCAGGCGTGGACCTACTCCACTCATCAGCCGTGCTGTGGAGGCATCCCACACACAAAATAGAGGAAGATCGTCACAGATGTTAGCTCAGGGCGAATCTTCCTCAAACACACACACACAAAGAGGAAGATTGGCAATGGATGTTAGCTCAGGGCGAATCTTCCTCACCAAAAAAAAAAAAAAAAAAAATCTATCCACTTCTGGCACCTTTACCATCACCTCAAGGTCTCTGCACCACTATCTCCAGCTTGGACAACTTCTCATTGGCCCTTGCCCCCTCCCTTCTTGCCCCCTTCATTCACTCTCTCTACAGCTTCAAACATGAGCCTCTTGAGACACAAGAAGGGTCACTTCCCCGTCTGAAACCCTTCAACCACTTCTCACCGCACTTAGATTAGAGTCCAAAAGTATTTCCAAGGCTTGGAATTAGGATGACTGTACTCCCCGGTTTGCCCAAGACAGTCTTGATTTTCACCTATTGCGGATCAATTATTACTAACTATTTTTAGTGTCTCTCTCATTCTCAAGAGCGTCACAGTTTGGTCCTCAAATATTATGGTCATCCAAGCTAGGAGTCCTCCATGATCCACCCAACCCATCTCTTCAGCTTTATTCCCACCCATACTCCCCGTGCTCTGACCACGCTGGCCTCACCTCAGGTCACTTCAGGCTCTTTGCTAACTTGGGACTTTGGCTCATCTTGTTCTTTCTGCCTGTGACACTCTTCTGCCCACTATTCACAGGGAGGGCTCCTCAGGTCTCAGCTCAACGTCCCCTCCTCATGAGGACAGCCACCCATCTTCTGAATATGTGTCGTCTGTGCCTTATGAGTCTCTCAGCACTTTCTTTCTTCGTCTATTTATTGTTTATCTCCATAATTAGAACCAAAAGCCCACAGGCACAGGGACCATCCCCTCCTTCCCCCTGCTCTATTACCAGCAGCTAGCATAGGGCCCGGTATATGACAGATGCTCAATAAATACTTGTTGAATGACTGATAGATGGCTGACTGACTGGCTGGCTGAATGGATAAATATACCTAAGCCCAGAGCAGTTCATAGGATTGTAGAGTCCACTAGACTTGAGATTTAGGGAAGGGATTTGGGGCGAATAAAATGAGAGGGAAGTGTTTGACTACCATCTTGGCCACTTTCCTTAGGCAGTTCTTATATAACCCATAATAATACCATAATCCCCTACACACACACACACATACACATATAATATATATATATATAGATATATATATATAAAATAATTGACATATATATTATATATATTCCCTCATTTGGACCCCACATCAGTTCTGCGAGCTAAGTTTTTAACAAGACCTGGGGTTCAGAGAGCTGTCCTGGCCAAACTCAAGGAGGTGGAGCCAGGGTGAGGCTGGCCTGCAGGAGCGGGGCAGGGACTAAGAGCTTGGGTTCTGGGCTCAGAGTGCTTGGGTTTGAAGCATCCCGCCTCTGTCATTATTAGTAGTATGACTTTCAGCCAGTCATGTCACCTCCGGGTGCCTCGGTTGCCGCATCTGTGAGGCGGGCGTGGTACCCGTACCCGCACCCGCCTGAAGGCACGTTGTGAGGATTTAAAGCAATGATGCACGTGGGGCACTTCGCCCAGTGCTGGCACACAGGAAGAGCTCTGTAAGTCCTTTTTCCTAATAGTAGAATCCCTGGTAGTGCATTTGCGAGCAGGTTACTGTCCCCATGGTCACCACCAGTGGCCCAACACAGCTCTCACCTCGATCTGAAGCTGATACCATTCCTGGACTCTCCTGCTCAGGCCCGCCATGGTCACCAGCCATCCATCTGGGGTCACGTGGAAGGCAGAGCCGTCGTTCCCCTTGGTGATTCGGAATGAGTAAGGGGGGCCGTTCTCTGGGGAATCTGGGTCACTCAGGATTAGCTGTAGGACTTTGCTGCCAACAGGGGAGTTCTCCTGAGACCAAGAGTGACAGGAAATCAAAGAGCAACGTGAGTCCCAGTCCTTCCTCTAGCATCTTTCTGGATCCCCTCATCTGAGGTGAGTCCCGGCACTCTGGCTGCTTCCAGGACATGCCTGGACCTCAAGCTGCCATTCATTCATTCTGCCTGCCTGTGAGCTAGTTGTTGACTTTGTCAATCTAGACTGGGAGCTCCCTGAGGGCAGTGCTGGGTCTTAGAAACAAAATCCACTGGGGCTGGAAGGGTCTTTAGAGTCCTCTCATCCTACAGGGAGGTGACTTGCCCAAGGTCTATATCACTGATGATTCATATATATAAATTAATTAGTGCCTGGAATCCATGTGGGAACTTCGTGATTCATAGAGTCAACTGAACACCAATAAATGGTTTCCTGTTCAGAGGGCCAATGGAACACACATCCAATGAGAAAATTCAAAGATGATTAGGAATTCAGCAAAGAAAAATGGACCTCCTGGGTATTCTTCCAGTCTTTGTTCTGTAACATAGGGATTCAGTATGCTATAACACAATGGTTGTTAGTTGTCTTTTTAGCATCAAAATCTTGTCTACAAACAGAATATTATGGGAAAAAATTGATAGTTTCCTATCCAAGAGACATTCTTCCCTTCCTTCTTTACAAAACTCTATTTTGTTCAGGTGTGGGGTGACAATATCCTAAGATATCCTAAGAAGAGATGGACTATGATTGGTCTAAGTCAGCTATAATAATTAGATTTCCTATGCCAGTTTTTGGTTTAAGGGTAATCATGTAATCCAATTCTGACCACTGGAGAAGTCTACCAGATGGGGGTTCTGAAAGCCTTCTTCTTTGATAAAAACAGATCCTGCAAAAGAAGTCCCCTTCTGTTTGCTTTTGAAGATGGTTAGGCAAGGATGTGATGCTGCAGCTGCAGCAGCCATTGTGTAACCATGAGGTTACATGAGGTGAGGGAATTTCAAAGAAGCTAACCCAAGGCCGTGATATCATTTTCCTGCTGAAATAACCAATTCTGGAGTAGGATTTCTACCATCAGACCTTTTGTAATGTAAAATAATAAGTCCTTATTACTTAATAAACTTTTAGTCAGGTGATCTGTTAACTGCAGCCAAAGCCTCCTAACTCATACTCCTAAGAAACAAAGTAGGTAAAAGTGGAGTGAACTGGTTGAAGCATAGCAAGACCCAGAACTCTGCCCTCCTATCTGCTTCCTCACCTCCCTCCCCGCTTATGGTCACAATTCCCCATAGAATTCCAAGGCCCTCGCCAAACCCCATGAGCAAACCACTGGTATCGTGGAAATAGCTTGGGATCTGGAAGACTTTCTGGGTTGAAATCCCAAGTTTGCCACATTCTAACTAGGGCACATTTCCGCACCTGCATTTTTAAAATCTGTAAAATGGGTACTACCTACTTCACATGGCTGTGTGAGTCCCAAATGAGATAATGGATGTGCAAGTGCCTAACACAGTGCCTTATTGTTTTAAATTCCTTAACCCCCTTTCAGCACACTGTGTTGCCATTAGGGTTATCTGTGGCAAGGTCACAGCCGCTATTTGGGTGGACTGATACCCATGGTGAGTCCCCTCCACTAGGAGGGAAACGAAGGGAGGATGGGTTCCAGATGCCTTTGGAAGCTGAAGCGTACCTGGACAGAGGTGCTGTAGTTGAGCTGGAAGAATCTTGGTGGGTTATCATTGACATCAACCACTTGGATAGCGATGTCTGTGTCCTCGTGCAGTGGCGGCTGCCCGTTGTCTGTGGCTCGGACCCTCAGGGAGTAGCTAGAAGTCTATAGCAAGAAGCCCAGTGGAGAGTTAGCAACGAGACTCCTCAGTTCTGCCCCCTAACTCATCACTAACGTTTGCATAAAAATAAGATAGAGACACTCCCCTATGCCCGCCCCCATTGCCCACCCATGGCATCTTAGGGCCCAGATTCTGGAGTCAGACAGAAATAGATTGGATTTCCAATTCAACCACTTACTAGCTGTGAAGTCTTGGGAAAGTGACTAAATGTCTGTGAGGATAATATCAGGACTCTCCTCCTAGGATCATTTTCAGGACCGAATGGCATGATGTATGTAAAGCACTTAGCAAGGTGCCTGGCACAGAGCGGGTGCTCCATAAATGAGGGCTTGTTATAATGAGCTAATGATCCCTGGTCAATAGTGAGAAGCTGGCCTGAGCTCCTCCAGGAACAGCTAGTGGTCACTCAGCTCTCTCCTGGCTCTAGCCTCCCAGACCACAGAGGCCCCAGGGAAAAAACAAGTGGGAGATGTTGAGGACAGGTCTGAAGAAGGGTCAGGATGGAGCATCGACCATGATTCATCCTCCAGACCCGCAGAAGGCCCACATTCTGCTCTGGGGAGCTCAGATTGGGCCTCTCCCACATGACTCACCTGTTCCCAATCCAGGGCCTTGGCCACCTTTAGCTCCCCCTTCTTGGGGTGGATGGTGAAGTGCCCGAGCTGGTTCCCTCCTACCAGGCTGTAGGTGATGGCGCTATTTACAGGTCCATCTTCATCAGTTGCTGACACCTGCAGCAGCAGGAAGGTGGTTGTGAATGGAGGGGCAAGGGGGGTCAGAAAGGAATCTTGGCCCCTGGGAGTGTAGAGGGCACAGGTATGTCCCTACCCCAGTGAATGCCTTTGGGCTGGCAGTCTCCGTACCACAGTCATCCCTTTATTTACCTCCTAGTATGGACTTCAGCATGACATGTTTTCTTCATGTATCCATCAATTCATGCATTTACTCACTCACTCATAGTGACAGGGTGCTAGGTCCCATGCTAGGAGGTGACAAATGTGCTAAAATGAATATGCTTGCAGGAAGCTTAATGTCTAATTTTATGGGTAATTCTAATTTGGGACAAAGTATGACCAGCTTTGTGAGAGCACAGAGAACACAGTGATAAATTCCACATGGAGAGATTAGAAAAGGATTCACAGAGGAGAAGGAGGCCTTTTGGGAGTGGAGGCGGCATTCCAGGCATGCACCAGAGCGCGTGGACAAGCAGAGGATGTTTGGGGAAAGGCACATCATCCTGTGTGGTTGGAATGTAGGGTGCGTGTCGGGGAGTGGAGGGAGATAAGAGTGGAAGGCAAAATGAAGAGGGGTCATAGAGAACCCTGAATGTGGGCATGCGGAGTTTGGCTTCACTCCATGCAGTAGGGAGCAATTACACATTGAAATACAAAGAGGTGTTATTTGGTGTCCCCTCTGCCCCCTGCCCCCACGCACTGACACTCTATGTCACACACTGGGACCAGGCCCCTCCCAGGCTTTGAGCCTCTGGCAGTCTTCTGGGGCCTCTCCCATGCCCATTCTGTCAATACCACATCTTAGACCTTAGCAAACGTGGCCCTGAGACCCTCTGTCAGGAGCGACAGTCTGCCCGAGTGGCTACAAGTCATTCAAGTTTATAGTGTATTAATTGATAAACTAACCCATGCTCATAAATGACTAGGAGAGGGGGAGATAAGAACCCACCCCAGAGTTCATGCCCCTCAAAGGGCAGAGTTGCAGATCCTTACTGTGAGCACGAGGTCATCCACGACGGCATTCTCTAAGACCCTTGTGCTGTACAGATCCTGGAGGAATCTGGGCCGGTGTTCGTTAGTATCAGTGATGTTGACCACGATGGTGGTCATGTCACTGAGGGAGGAAGAGCCTTTCCGGCTACACTC
>NC_060273.1:68617902-68822638 GCF_021613505.1 Equus quagga | reverse complement strand
CTCCACCATCTCCTCCCTTGTCTTCCTCATCTCCTCCATCATCTCCTTCATCTCTCCCATCATCTCCTCCTTCATCTCTTCATTTCCCCTCCCTCGTTACCCTCTCTCCCTCTTTCTCCTCTTGTTTTCCTTATTATCATTGCCAACAGCAGCGTCCCCCTCATTGATGTCTCCCATCCAAGTACTAACCAGGCCCAACCCTGCCTGGCTTCTGAGATCAGACGAGATCAGGCGTGTTCAGGGTGGCATGGCCGTAGACTCCCTCATTTATTTCTGTAGTAGCTCATTGATATCTCATTTAAATCTATAATATTAAATCAACTTCATGTAAATTTGTAATAACCTGTGGAGCAGGAACAGTGTGGTTCCCATTTTCTAGGTGATGATGCCATTTTCCAGGAACTGATGTTTCCAACAGCTAAGTGAGCTGCCTGACCTCACTCAGCTAGTAAATGACAGAACTTAGACTATGAAGAGTTTTACATTGTTCAACAAACTGTTAGGGCATAGATTTATTATTCTGAAAACTGGAAAAGAAAAGAATGAGGGTTTATCTTGCCATTCCCAGATAACCGAATAGTTAATGATGGAAAACTCTTTATAAAAGAATTCCAGTTACTAAATGAATGAGGAATGATGAGAAAAATCACCATTTTGCGGCTAAGAAATAATATGTCTAAGAAATAGTATATATCTAAGAAATAATCACCTATGGCTGCTGAAACCATAAGAAGTGTTGACGAAGAACTCTATGATGGATGGGTCAGGCTGACAGCACCTGAGCCCACCCTCAGTCTTAACCCAAAAAAGAACCCAACAGCCATATGTGCTTCCCGACATTGTCCAAAGGAGAGCAGCGTTGTTGCCAAAAAATTGAGCTTGAACCTGATCAAGGCTTTTGACCCAAATGTCATTTGTAAGAAATATAGAGGCTAGAGAGATAGGTTATATGGCATCACAAAGATACAGGTAGCCAGTCCAAAATATAAAAATTCTGCCCAACATGTGACCCAACTTTTTCACTACATAAATGGCAGGGGGAAATAAAGAGGGAGAGGAAAATGTTAGAGATTAAAAGAGACTTAAGATATTGCGTATAAACCAAATGCACTATGTGGACATTTTTGGGATGTTGACAGACAAACTTCAAAGAGACATTTTTGAGATAATCTGAAAAACTGTCTGGCTGGGTGTTAGACAATATTAAGGAATTATTATCTTTTAGGTGTGATACTGGTATTGTGGTTGTGTTTCTAAAAGGAGTCCTTATCATTTAGAGATAGACACTGAAGTATTTACAAATGGAATGACATGATGTCTGGGATTTGCTTTAAAGTAACTCAGCGAGGGATGGATGGGGTGGGGGGTGGTAAAGATGAAACCAAACTGGCCGTGTGGATGACTGAGGCTGGGTGAGGAAACATGGGGTTCATTATACTGTTCTTTCTTTTTTCGTATGTTTAAAGTCTCCATAATACAAACTTTAAAAAATACTGCTCAACAGTAAGGCGCCTGCTTTGGGAGGTAGAGGGCACCATTGCAGGCTCCTGTGGGAGGAATCCGCATGGGGCGTGGTCTGACCCGGGGAGCCTCTGAGGCCCCTCCATGAGGCTCTATGAGTCTGACTTAGACTCTTCCGGGGCTAGGAGGAAAGAAGAGAGACGGTTTCCTAACTCTCTCTCTCTTCATGAGAATAGGGGGAAATTCAGGGGTGCCAGGATGTTTGGGGGAGCCCTCTAGGAGGGAAGCACGCCGCTCTGCCCTGGGCTGCTTAAGCCCCAGATTCCAGCAAGTGCTTTGTGCCTCTGCAGCCAAGGAGGGAGGGTGGCCTCATCCTCCTGGGGCTGGGTCCGAGCTGAGACCTTGAAGCTGCAAACTGTGGGAGGAGAGTGGGTTGCCAAGGGTCCCACGTGGGGATGTGGGGCAATAAGGGGGGTTCCCACATAAGCTGGGCCCAGGGTTCAAGGAGGGATTTGGTACCTGGAGAGATGCAGACTAAAGAAAGGACCAAAGGAGGTCTGCCCTGAGAGGGGCTGTGTGGGGCAGACATGCCCCGTAGGTGAGGAAGCCAGTGTTCCCCAAGACTCTGGGGTTGGGGGGCTGCCTCAGGCGCTGTCTCACCTGTGCGGGGATCCAGGCGGAACCTCCCCTGCTCGTTCCCGCTGACCACGCGGTAGCCGGTCTTCTCAGCACCCGGGCGAGTGAGGGTGGCCAGCTGCAGCACCTCCGTGCCAAGCTGGGCATCCTCAGGCACCTGCACGCTGTGCTCGGTGTTCAGGAACACGGGCAGGTAGTCATCGAGGCCCACCACGGAGACGGTGACGGTGCCCAGCGTGGACAGCGGTATCGGGGTGCCCAGGTCAGAGGCACGGACGGTGAGCTCCAGGGCTGCCTGCGGCCTGACCTGCAGCGGCTTCTCCAGCCGGATCACACCCGTGGTGGCCTCGATGGAAAAGTAGCCTTCTGCAGAGTCCGTCAGAGAGTAAACCACCTGGGCATTGGTGCCTGTGGGGGAGACCGAGGGCGTGATTCACACTGAGGGACCCTCCTCTGGCCCTGCCCGCAGCGAATCTTCCAGCCAGAGGAGGGCTGGGGTGGGGGTAGGGGGTTCCCATAAAGGCTTGCATGCTTAGTCTGAGTGAAAATCTCCACACAGGGGTTCTTGACTGTGGGGTTCAAGGCCTCTAGAAAGGTTCTTGTGGTCGGGGCATCTACAAACCTATAAAATTATCTGAAAATGTTTATATGGGGTTAGAGGCCAACATCAGCTTATAAAGTGAAAATTGTGCAAGATCAAACCCATCCATCACAAGTTCCTTGGTTGTGAGAGAACAACTCGGTATTTTGATTGTGGTGGTGGTTACATGAATCCATACATGGATAATATTGAACAGAGCTGTACACACAAACACACGGGCACACACACATCCAAACGAACGCATATAAAACCTGGCGAAATCTGAATAAGGCTTGTACAGTTACCAGTACTGGCCAATGCCGGTTTCCTCGCTTGGATCTCATACCACAGCTTTCTAAGGTGCTGTCATTGGGGGAAGCTGGGTGAAGGATGCAGGGCTCTCTCAGTTCTATTTTTGGAACTTCCTATGAGCCTACAATTATGTCAAATAAAAGTTAAAAAAAGACCCATATAAAGTTCTTAGTAAATCAAAACACACGGGGTTTCTCCAGCTTTGGCTCAGATTATATTGTTTCCTTTGGTTGTGCACCCGATGAAGCAGTTGGCTCATGTGGGGGCCACAGTGTGTGAGGAACACCAACATTTAATGCTCAGCCATGAGATCCTCACCCAGTGGGTCTCACGTCTCACACACGAGTGGGGACACACGCCCCTTTGGTGGAATGGTGGCAGGAACTGCCTATAAGAATAGCCAAATTTACATAAATTAAATGTGCATACCATGCAATTCTCCCACGTATGCATTTTTCTGGAGAGACCGTAATCTTTCTAAAGAGAGGGAGCTGCTGGTCAGGCCACATTTGGAACATCTGGGTAGAATATTTGGGTTAGAATAATAACAGTTTTGAAGGGTTAATGGTGAACTGGTGCAAGGCCAGAGGGAGGGTCCTCGAGGGGAGATGGGATCGGAAGCATGTGAGTGAAGAGGCTAGGGCTCCTCCGCCCAGGAAGGCAGCGTGGGCCTGGAGCAGAGAGTCCCCACCTCCCAGTCTCGGAAGGGCTGTCAGGGCTGAGGGTCTAGGAGGCCCGTGTGGAGCAGAGGACAGGACCAGGACTGCCGGCGTCAGCTCCAAATAGGCAGCACTTGACAATTCTCCAAGGTTGCATGGAAGGAAGGGGCTGCCTAGGAAGCAGGGAGCTTCCTGTCCGTGGAGGGGAGCAAGCACTGGCTAACTGAGCATTTGCAGGGCCTTGTAGCCGTGAGAGGACTTTGCACTGACGATTTGCCCTCCCTAGAACCCCTGCATCCCTCCAAAACCTCTCACCTCCTTCAATGCCAGGCTGAAACTCACTTGCTCTAGGAAATCTTAAATTTACTCTACTGGGGTCAAACAAAGCAGGGAGTTTTGATCCCACTTTTGTTATCATCACTGTCATTTCCTGTGTTCATCTGGCTACTTTGATCCTGAAGCCATTCTTTACCCACCTCAATTATAAAATTTGACTCAAGGAAATTGGACCTGTACACACATACACACACACACACACACACACACATATATACGTGTCATATATATGTGTGTGTGTGTATACAAAACCACAATAAACACTTCATGATGGCAGAAGCTATAATAGGTACAGTATGGAATAAATACTCCTGGAGGAATCCAATTTGTCTTGTAAATTTTAAAAGGACAAGAATTAATCCTAATGAAAATAATGTCATTAAAATTAAAATCTAAGATATTGAAAATGATTCCACATCACTGTATAGAAAATTGACCAAGGAACTTAATAGGCTTTAA
This sequence comes from Equus quagga, assembly GCF_021613505.1. NCBI lineage: Eukaryota > Metazoa > Chordata > Mammalia > Perissodactyla > Equidae > Equus > Equus quagga. The sequence continues at coordinate 68,818,195 of NC_060273.1, read as the reverse complement.
TGGAGTTTGTGCCCCAAATTCCTTTCTTGTAGCAAATCAGTCAGAGTTGAATAATTCTGTTTGGTGTATTTCAGATTAAATGTTTGTATTCAAAATACCCTTGAGGCAAAATGGCAGGATTGAAAGGGCTCCAGGTCTAAGTGGTGGTGAGAAACAATGAGGCCAAAATGCCCCGTACTGGCCTCAAAACACTGCCAAAATCCTTTGTCACAATGGACTTAGGTACACAGTTTTTGGATAAACATCTTCCACTTGTAAGTGTCTGTAGACTCAGCGAGGAGGCACAGTCCTTACCAGCCCCAGAGAAACACACAGAGAGCCAAATCCTCCCCCAAGGGGACCCCGTGAGTAAATGGCCTCCCCTCATCCTCCTTCTCACCTTGGTCAGGATCCCGGGCCAATACCACCGCCACAGGGGTCTTAACTGTGGTGTTGTCAAAGACAGCCACAGCACAGTGGCTGGGGAAGAACCGGGGGGCGTTGTCATTCACATCCTCCACGTGGAGGGTCACGTCTGCCTGGCACGATTGGCCGCCTCCGTCCGTTGCCTTGGCAACAAGGCTGTACACATCCTTCTTCTCTCGGTCTAGGGCTGTGAGTGTGGTCAACTCCCCTGGCCAGAGAAATGACAGCAGGTGAGCTTTCTCTGGGGGACATGACCCCAGCGTGTGCCTTCTAGGTATCTCTGGGAGACAACCTCAGACACACAGAGTTTTGTCACAGAGAAAAGGGGTCAGTCCTGTGTACATGTGGTTAGGAAAGAAGCTCAGCCTGTATCCCTCACACGCGCTCACCTCTCTAATTCTCCCAAACATATTCCACAACCACATCGCCAATTTAAGACCAACGCCAACAAGCTACAAAGAGGCACGACATTTTTAAAGGGCAATTAGGCAATTTCTACCAACACACAACATGTGTTTATCTTTTGGCTCACAATTTCACTTCTCAGAATACATCTTATAGAATAATTAACCCTAGGATAAAAATACATGTGTAAAGATATTCTCTCCAGCATTGTTTATAATAACAACATATTGATGAACATCCTATATGTCTTTCAAAAGGGGACTGGTTAAATATATTATGATTTAGCCATACATAAAATACTGTGCAACCAAAAAGGAATTATGATAGAGTTTTATGTACTGTCTTGCTAATAGCTCCAAGATATTGCTATGTGAAAAAAAGCAAGTCACAAAAGAATATTCTATATAGAGATTTTCGACATCTAGGAAAACCAGTCTGATAGAACATATACCAAGAGTGCTTATCTTTCGGGGAAGGGCTGGTTATTATGCTGACTTTCCATTTCTGCATAATACACACCTACCTTGTTTGAATTTTTGTACAATGAACATGTATTATTCCCATATTCAGAAAAACCACCTGGTTTTTTTTTTTTTTTTTTTTTGCAATCCCACTGATCATCCCGCAGCTGAGCAAACAGCAGCAGAGAGAGATTAGGTAACCTACCTGGGGTGACTCAGGATGCCTGTGTGGGGGTCAGGAAGGATAATGTCTCCTGTCCATCCGGACAGCTTCCTGGGACACCACTCTCACCTGCCACCTCCCTGCTCAGGAATCTCCAAGGCATCCTTTGAGCTACTGGTTTTAAGCCAAGTATCAGCAGCTGGCCTCTGTAACCCAGGCTTCTGCGCTGCCATCCCCACACCCGCCCCTATAGCAGCAGGCTGGCATCCCACCTCTGTGGGGCTGCTCTTCGAAAGGAAGCAGGCCGCACCCTGTCTTCTCCATCAGACTCTCATGGGCCAACCTCTCGCAAGTATTCAGGGTCTACCCTGCAGGGCTCTCTGCTTCCCGCTCTCTACTTTGTCCCCTAACTAATAATAATGACAATGGCAACCACCTCTAATGAACTCTTATTATGTGCCAGACCTCGGCTGGACTTCTATATACTTTATCTGTTGGGATCCTTACAACAATACTGTGAGGTTTTGTCCCCAGTCTGCAGCATATGCGTCTTGAGATCATGTCCTTGACCTTGATGCTCACATACCTAAATCCCCTATAGCTTTAAAGGTAGGATTTGGCAGCCCCTGCCCTGTGGGCCTTATCCTTTGTCCTCTCCCTTCCCATTCTGTGCACCGGTTTCTGGCCCTCCATCAGGTCCTCAGATGAGCATGCTCTTTCCTAAAACTTGATCCTTGTATAAATTCTCCTTCTACCTCGAATATCCATCCCTACCACTCCCTTACCCCCTGGCTAACCCCTACACGTCCTCAAGTCTCACAGAAAATGGCATTTCCTCAGAGAAGTTTTATTTCATCTTGCGCCCAAACCTGAGTCAAGTTCTCCTGTCAAACCTCCCCTTAGCACCCTGAATTTATCCTTAACTCAGCACATTTCAAACCACCGATTCAATGGTGGCCTGTCCCACTAGATTGTAAAGACCCAGATTTTGTCTTATCAGTCTGTTGATTATGTCCCCAGCATCCAGTGTGATGCTCGGCACACACTGCCAACATATGTTTGCTGAGTGAATGGATGGATAGGTAAGAGCATTCCTATTTCTTCTCCCAGGAGCCTACCACAGCACTGGGCACTTGGTATTCAGTAAATTAGTTCTTGGATTGATCTTGCAGTTCAGGAAACCCACCTGTATGAGGATCCAGCTTAAATTCATCTGCTCCAGGACCATGCAGAGAATATGTGATCTGAGCGTTGGTATCAGAGTCTAAGTCTGTGGCAGAAACTTTCAAAATGAAGTGTCCTGGAGATACATCTTCACTGACTTTGCCGGTATAGAGAAGCTGGGGATGGAAGACAAAGAAGAGGGAGGTTGTGGGAGGTACACTTAGATCCAGAGAGAGAGGCAGAGTGACAGAGAGCGAGAGATGGAAGCAAAGAGACAGATTAGAGAGCAGAGGTGGAGAGAGAAAGAGAGAAGCAGAGAGAGGGAGGGAGGGGATCAGAGAGATCGAGAATAAGATGAAACATGCAAGGAAAACGGAGATTAAAAACAAGAAGGATGACAAGAGAACTAGTCAGAAAAGACAGAGAATGAGAGAGAAGTTCCACCATCCAAAAGCCCACACTCAGGGCTAGAAGGACCTGCTGCAACCTACTCCACGGGGCCCTTTGAGGCTTCTGGATGGGGCTGATGAGATGGGCCTGATAAGAGGCATTCTGGAAGGTATCAGGTCAAGCCGCTCACCACGGGCCAGGCATCCCTGGTCTTTTTGGTGAGGCCATGCTGTCAGGCTCATCCTCATGCCCACACCCCCAGGATAGGCCTTTGGCTATTTGAGTCAGGTCTGGACCCCAGTGGCCCCCAGAGCCTGCCCGACCATCCCTCCATTGTGAGGACCTTCATGGCTTGGCAGGGGAAGTGGCACAGGGGAGAGGCTAGAGCTCCCTGAGAACCCAATGTTCCTACAGCTGCTGGCTCTGGGCACAGTTTCCAAGCAAACCAAGGATCCCTGTTCATGCTTTGCGTGGTGGTTTCGTGCCTGGGTGGGCTGTGAGTAGATGGCCCCCCAGGCCTCTCTTCCCTGCTCTAGTGATGTTGTTGACCACCTTGGGAAGGCCAGGGGGAGCTTGGTCCCAGCCTCTCTCAGCATGGGGAGGATGCAGGCTGGTTGTAAGGATGGCTGAGGGAAAAGAGGAAGAAGGTATGGCCACCATTCTCCCTCAAAAGGCTGCTCTTCTGAGACCACCCAAAAGGTGGTTATCTTGGATCCTGCAAAGACCTTTCCCACGCCCCCTGATAACCCAGGTTCTCTTTTTCTCCTATGCTTTTCTGTTGTTGGAGTGTGGGAGACAGAGGAAGAAAGGGGGACGGGATATATGTCTTTTCGTGTGTTCCAAGTTATGTGTCCATATGCATGTATGTGTGTGCAAATAAGTTGAAGTATGTATATATGCAAATACATGTGCAACTATTTTTGTGTGTTACATATTTGCCTGTATGGATGGATATACATATGGATGAATGTTGTGGATATGTAGATATATGCTCATGTGTATGTGTGTATATATGCATAGGTATTTGTGGGTATATGTAGTTGTAGATGATCTTTTGTGTGTGTGTATAGGTGTGAGAATGCATAAGTTTGCATTTATGTATAGATACTGAATGGCTGGACTTTATGTAAATCTGAATTATGCTAATTTTAGATGTTATAAAATTTAAATGTTAATAATTTAACTTTATCTGCAAACTTTGAAATAATGCAAATCCCCTCAAAGTTAAAAATTATTTACTGTGTTTAAAAAATATATGTTTAAGGGCCGGCCGGGTGGCGCAGTGGTTAAATGCACACCTTCCACTTCAGCGGCCCGGGGTTCGCCGGTTCGGATCCCAGGTGCGGACATGGCACCGTTTGGCAGGCCATGCTGTGGTAGGCGTCCCACATATAAAGTAGAGGAAGATGGGAATGGATGTTAGCTCAGGGCCAGTCTTCCTCAGCAAAAAGAGGAGGATTGGCAGCAGATGTTAGTTCAGGGCTAATCTTCCTCAAAAAAAAGAAAAAAACCCCCAAAAAACCTAACTACTAAAAAATAAAATAAATAAATAAAATTAAAAAGATATGTTTAAAAGCAAAGCTACATGACAATGATTGTTGATTTATACCCTCTAAGAACGCAGCTCTTCTCCTGACACACGCACACGCACACACATACACATGCACACAAACACACACACACATAGCACTCAACATTTGTTCCCATGGGATATTTAGGGTTGAATTATACTATATCCTCAGGAAAATATCCCTTATCAAAAATGTAACTGTGTCCGTATGTTTATGTATGTGTATAACCTGGAGGAGGGTCTCTGTGTTGGTCTGTATTACCCATGCAGATATGGGGATATGCGCATACGGGCATGGGGGGCTGTGTGGGAGTCTCTGGGGTCGGGTCTCTTTGGATGTATTTGATAATAATGAGCCATGCTAAGAAGCTGAGCAGTGGAAGGGTTTGCCACTGGTCTTAGCTGACTGTGTTTGGAGAAATTAGAAGTTACATTATTTCTAGATATGCTTTGCAGGGAAGTTGACCTTTGTGGGGAGTGTAGAGGGAGAGGTATGGACCATGGGTCCTAAAGAGCTTGGTGACATCCCTATGAGGGGGGTCAGGGGGTGTGCCAAGGAATTACCTAGAATGATCCTTGTCTAGCACACTAGTCTGAGAAGCCAGGGAGAAGCAAGGGCAGGTGTGGTCAATGATGGCAAGCCTCAGAGATGGTCCCCTGAGTTCTTCTCCTTCCTCCTTCCCTTCATTCCAGCTTTCTTGCCTCCACTTCCACCCCACCGCTCCCCATGCTCTTACCTGTGAGCACTGTGGGCTGTTATCATTGATGTCCAGGACAAAGATCTCCACGAGGACGGAAGCCTGGAACTTGCCATCGGAAGCTGTGATTCTGAGCAAGTATTTGGCCATTTGCTCGCGGTCCAGGGTCTTCCTGGAGAAGATCCTCCACTCATCTCCAACTTGGCTGATGCCAAACTGGCCCAGGGGGTCTCCCTCTAAAAAGATGGGACAGAGTTTCCAGAAGCTGAGCAAAAGGAGCGAACCAGGCTTTGTGCCATAAGTGACTGTCCACCTGACACGTTTTGTAGGATTACTGGGAAAGGCAAAATTTTCCTCCCTTAACTAGGGACCCACAATTCTACTTCAAGTCACTTATTCAGTGTTATGAAGCCTCTTCCAACTTCAAAGGCCTCTTGTTAAATGGAATTATCACTGCAAGAAGCACCACTCCAAAATATGTGGCTGAGAGGCAAATTTCTTAACTTTCGTGCTTTGGGAGGCACTGGGGGAAGTTAAAGGGAAGCAAATTTCAATTCTATACAAGAACCTTCTGGAATCTAGTATCTGTTTGACAGTGGAGGGTAGGAAGTGACAACAACACTAAACTCTCTGCAGTTTTACTTTACAACTGAGGACATAGACCAAGTGGAGGTTGAGATGGGTCACTAGCCTTGCTTCTGAGTCATATTTCCTGGACACCAGTCACTGATAGGGGAGACAGATTTCTGAGATTCTAAGATTCCACAGTTCCAAGATTCAATGATTCCAAAAGTTGATGATATGTTGACATTTATTATTCTACTATTCGGAGATTTTAAGACTTTTGTGTTTTTAAGAGCCTGATACTGCAAGATGATAAGATTCTATTTCCCTAAGTCTCCATATTTCAAAGAGCTCTGATCCAGGATCTGTCTCCAGGAGTCTGTGATTCTTGGTTGGAACTTTAGACTCATTAACTCTCCACCAGATAGCAGAGATAGACAAAGGAGCCATGTCTGTGGGAATGAGATGACATGGCACCTGGGAGAGGGGAAAAGGACACTGACAAGTAAAGAAACTCTCTTTTGGCTACTGGTTGGCTCGTTCAGCCACTGGGCAGGGATTGGGGTGATTTAAGTTTGCAATAGGTATCCACTGAGGAAAGTAGCTTGTACGGTGTGGTTTTAATCCCAGCCTGAAACAAGCTTGCAGTGTGCCCTTGGTGGAGTTTCTCTCCCTCTCTGGGCTCTGGTTCTCCCATGTGTCAAATGAGGGGATAAGGCTGGAATCCTATCTAAGGAAGTGTTTTCACTCCAACACGTACATCCTGTGATTGAATAAGAAGGCTTTTCTACTTTCTACAACTTGCTCTAGACAGAATACTACTCTACGAGGACAGTCACCTGATGGTTTTCATGGATTACACAATGGTTGATGCCTTCTCCATCTCCCAGAAGCTAACTGAGAACAGGTACAGTATCTCTCTTCTATCTACTCCACTTAAAGTAATCAGAGATCCTCTTGCAAAGCATTTTCATATTTATAGGGGGCTCTCAGAGCTTTTTCCAGTTATATCTTATCAGCATCCTGGGAGGCCAATGAGAACAGATATGCCAAGTCTATAGATGGAGCAGTTGAGGTCCTGGGAGGTTAAGTGATTTACCCAAGGTCACACTGCTAATAAGCGGCAAAGCCATAACTTAAACCCATGCCTTAGGGTACCTCTTACTGGACTTTTCTCAATGCACCCCTGTGCCTCCATTGCAAGACAGGTATCCTTACCTGTGATATAGCAGGTGACCTGTCTATTCTGTTCAGAGACATCAGCATCCAAGGTTTTAAGAGTGGCCACAGGTTCACCAGGTTCACTGTTCTCAACCACAGATCCTCTGTAGTCTTCAGAAGCAAATTGGGGAGCATTGTCATTCTCATCTGTAATGGAGACTTCAACCAGGACCTGAGAAGATAGCTGGATGGTCCGGCCATGGTCATAGGCCACCACATAAAAGCGGTAGGTCTGGTGGGTTTCGCAGTCAAGTTCCTGGAGCGTGGTGATCCAGCCGGTCTCACTGTCAATGGCAAAGAGCTCATGGATATTGCTACCAGGGTCCACTGGCAGCCTGTAGCTCACCTGGCCATCATTCCCAGTGTCCTGGTCATTGGCAGTCACTTGAATGACTGTAGTCCCCACTGGCATATTCTCAGTGAGGACAGCCTTATATGGATCAGCCTCAAATATAGGCCTATTATCATTGACATCCTTCACTTGGATGTTGACAGAGACTAAGGAAACCAAGTAAGTGTCATTATGGGGGCAATGTGCCATCAAATCAATCTGGTACCATTTGGTGGACTCGTAGTCCATGGCTTTCCTCACCTTTAGAACCCCTGTGTTTCGGTCCAAGGAGAAGGTGCCGTCCTTGTTGCTCTCTGGTGTGGTGCCCTGCACTAGACTGTAGATCACTGGATCTTGAGCTGCCACTGCTTTAACAGAACCAATTTCAGATCCCTCTGGAAGGTCTTCAGATGCAGAGAAACTATAGAGAGGTTCAGAAAATTTGGGCAAGGATACTTCATTAGGAACCACCTGAAGTCGTAACAGCACCAGAGAGTTCCAGTGAGGAGGGCCCCCATCTTGGGCTTTGATTTTTAAGTCAAAGGCCCGATTTTCCAATCCCACCAGGCTCTCTTTCACCTTGACAACACCAGTGGTTGGGTTGATTTCAACGACCTCTTCATCCAAGTCCTCCATTGAGTCCACTGAGTAGGTGACATCTGCATTCCGACCTTCATCTGCGTCATATGCCAGCACCTGGATAACTGGGGAGTCTTTACTGACATTGGACTGAACGGACACTGTGTACTCAGATGCTTTGAACTGTGGGGGGTTGTCATTTTCATCTGTGAGGATGATCTTTACAGTGCAGAAGGCCACTCGTCCCCCTCCATCCTGAGCCATGACCTTAATAGCAATGACTCTTTCTGTTGAATTTTCCCGATCCAGTTTCTGCAGAGTGGTAATCTGGCCACTGGGGTTTATGGAGAACTTCTCATCTGCTAGTTTATTGATGATGGTATAATCTACAGTGCCATAGGGACCACTATCTTTGTCTATGGCTAGCAACTCAATCACCTTGGTTCCCACCTTTGCATTCTCTGCTAATTCTGCCTCATAAACATGCTGCTGGAACTCCGGGCTGTACTTGTTGGCATTTGTAGTGTTGATATACACAGGCACAGTTGCTTGGAAGACCCCATCAGAAGCACCTACCCTCAAACTGTAAGAAGAGTCCAGGTGCTTTTTGCAAAGGTTGAGCATAGAAATTATTCCCGATGAGCTGTTAATGGAGAAGTGCCGGTCCTGATTGCCAGAAAGAATCAGGTACTCCAGGTGGGAGATGTCTCTGCTGTCAGGGTCAAGAGCTTGGACTTTGAGAACCAGGTGTCCACAGGTTGCTAACTCACTGACATTGGCTTCATACTGAGGTTGCCTAAACTCTGGGGGATTGTCATTGATGTCAGACACATTGACAACCACAAGGGTTTCACCAGTGAGTGGGGGGTCTCCTCTATCCATGGCCCTGACTTTCACATGAAAGTGTTGTTGGGCTTCATAATCCAGCTCTTGAACTGTGGACATCTCCCCTGTGCTTCCATTGATCTGGAAGAATTTGGAAACATCCGAGCCATCCTCTACAATCTGATAGGAGACATCACGGTTCTGCCCTGAGTCCTGGTCAGAAGCCAACAATTGGATCACAGGGGTCTGAGCAGGCAAACCTTCTGAGATTGAAGTGGTGTAGACTGATTGGGAGAAAGTGGGAGGATTATCGTTGATGTCCTCCACCAGGACTTCCACTGTGGCTTCAGAAAATGACCCCAGAGCTGTGTCTGTGGCTCTGACTGTGAACGTATGTTTGGTCTTAGACTCATAGTCCAAAGGGCCTGTTACTGTTAGGACACCAGTCTTAAAGTCGGTGGTGAAGAGCCTCAAGGGCTCTTCCTCCACAATGTTGTAGATGAGCCGGAGTCCCTCTGGACTGCGGGCCTGGGTGTGGAGAATTGGGGTATAGAGTGCAATATTTTCTGGCACTCTGACTTTGTAGTAAGGACTCTGAAACAGTGGGTTGGATTTATTTCTCACAATGACAATTACTTCTTCCTCAGTCTGGAGGGATGGGGTTCCTCCATCTCGAGCAATGACCTTGAGGTGATACTTATTTAAAGCTTGATAATCAAAGGGTTTCCTCAGTGATATGTCCCCAAGATAGGGGTCCATTCGAAAATATGTGTAATCTTCTGCAAATGCATATGTAACAGCACCATTTACCCCCAAGTCCTGGTCAGTGGCAGACACCTGAAAGAGGACATCCCCTGGCTCTGTGCCGTCTTGGATTATGGTGTAATAGGGCAGATGCTTAAATTCAGGGTGATTGTCATTGACATCCTGAACAAAGACTCTGACTAGAGCCTGAGCTACTCGCTGAGGGGTCCGATTGTCCCTCAATTCCACTGCCACCTCATGAATGTCCTGTTGTTCTCGGTCAAATGCCACACCTCGTGTCTGCAACACGCCCGCTGACTTGATCATATGAAACATATCTGTGCCATTCAAGAGGAAGTAGGAAAGAGTGTCATTCAAATGACTGCCCTGGCCACCAAGAATCACCAGTGCCTTTCTGTCCCGCAAATTCTCTTTCACTGTTGCCCTGTAGACATCTTGGTCAAACCGTAAGCTTGTGTTAAGGGCTTGTGTTAAAAAAATTTTTACCAGTGCAGTATCTTGATACAGGCCATCAGAAGCCCTGATGATGAGCTCTCGATTGAGTCCCAGGAAAGCAGGATTCAACACAGATATGCGACCAGCAATAGGATGGATGGCAACAGCTTCATCAGCATTGCCAGTTTTGATGCTATAATTGACTTCTGAGTCATCATCGCTGGCGCGCACTGTGAGGAGCTCCATACCCGGATGGATGGGTGCCACTAATGCTACCTCATATATCTGGTCTGAGAACCTGGGAGGAGAGTCATTTACATTTCTGACATTGATGATGACGTGGGCAGGCCTGGGTGCAAATAAGATGGGGCTTCCTTGGTCATGGACATAGATGCTGAATTGGAAAGAGGGCATGCTCTCGTAATCCATCTTTAATATGATGGTTAGGGTTCCCATGCTGGGGTCGATTTTGAAAAACTTCAAAGCTTCTGGATCCAAAATTTTATAGACCAACAAGGAATTAGCTTCCTTGTCACTGTCAGAGGCACGAATCACAACGGGGTTGTTGTTTTCATCCACGATCATGCTGTTCAGTGGAGCTGCTTCGCTAATTTGGCCCACAAAAGTCAACTTTAAGAACATGGGAGCATTGTCATTTTCATCAATGATGTAAACAAGAACTACAACATCAGTAAATGCACCCGCCATATTGCTGCCTCGGATCTTCAGCTGGTAAGATGAAATTTTCTCATGGTCCAAGTTCTTCTGGGTGGCAATGAGGCCAGAATATGAGTTCATGGAGAATACGCCATCCTTGTTTCCCTCTCTTAACTCATAGGTGACTTCTGAGGAGCTTGCAGCTGAGACAAGGAGGATTGGAGAACCAACAGGGATTGACTCAGGGATCTCTACAAAGTACTCGGCTTTTGAAAAGATGGGGGCGCTGCTATCTGAGGGGTAGATGTGAATAATCACTGTAGCCAGATCATGCCACTGTGGGGAGCCTTGATCTTCTGCCTTCACTGTCAGAGTATACTGGACATGATTTGTTTTTCCAAGTTTCTGGGCTAGAGTGATAATGCCGAGTAGGGCATCGATGTTGAAGAAACCCTCGCTGTTCCCTGAAACAAAAGACAAGACAAACCAAAGTTTACCAAACCCTCAAGAGGTGCCAACTAGGCTTTCGAGATCAGCAAAGAGGCTATCACACAAAGGTTGGACAGGGCAAAATCCACATCCCCTGCCTCCCTGGATTTAGTTATGACAGAGTGTATAGGGTAGATATATACTTGATAAAATTCCTCATATGGTTCACATAGCAGATGCTCCATAAATGGCAGCTTCAATTATCACTAAGTCTTCGGGTCACAACTTAAGCCACAAACCAAAGCTGCAGTAGGTCTTTGAAGCAAAGACAGGAGACTTATACTTTGTAGGAAAGACGGACTCCACCCGGTATTTCAGTGGTGCCTTTTATAGGAAAAGCTTCAGTCATATTATGCAGAATTTTTAATCATCCTTTACATAACTTTTAATAGCTTTGGTTATATACTTGCTATAAAAACTATATGAAAGTTATAGTTATATACTCGATATAAAAACTTGATATGAAAACTATAAATATGGAGTCATAAATTGTCAAGACTGTAGGGACTTTAAAACCCACTGTGTCTACTTCCCATATAGTCTATAGTGGGAAAGTCCTTGTCAGCCTTGGGGAGTGAGTGGTAAGGAATTGAATGGGGAAGGGGGGGGTGGTACTGGATAGACCACCCAGGTGCTGAGACTCCTCATCAAATGCCCTTTCCACCAGCCCTGGGTTTCCTAAACTTCAGGCATTCTCACATTGCCTTTACAGTTTTTTCTACATCCAGCCACTACTATTTCATATTATTATTTAATCAGTGTTTTCCTTTAAATTGATTCATTTTTCAAATTTAAAATATTTTTAACAGGCAACTTTATTTTGCTACTTTAAAAAGAAAACCGTTATTGCTTGCCAGAAATCAGAGGTTACCAAAAAAATGGCAATGGAAAAATATCTTATTAAAATCTGGATCAAATCTGTTGCTTGCTAAAGGGTGTCAGCCTCAGACCTATCCTTTTTCTTTGGTAAAGATGAAGAGTAGCAAGTGTTAGAGAAGAATTAAAAACATTCTAGAACCCAATGGAAGCTTTGTCCTTGACTCCTCAGGGAGTCCAAATGAGAATCAAAAAGGGAATACTTTCTCCACATCCGGCTACCTATTTTTCTTTGTGGTTCTTTTTAAATTTAATATCTATTTTGATAAATGCATAGGAACACTTCAAATTTAAGTTTTGAGGAAAGTTATGGTTATACGACATTGCATGGTTCACAAAAAATAATGTTGAAAACTAATTATATTTCCCTAAAAAATAGTTTCTCAAAGTTATGGCAGTTTTTAAAGTCTGACTTTACTTGGACAACAAAAATCCTTTTTCTTTCCTTCTTTTTTTTGTTGTGGTAAGAGCAGATAATATGAGATCTATCCTCTTCACAAATGTTTAAGGGTGCGGTACAGTATTGCTACCTATGAGCACAACGTTGGATGGCAGAACGCTAGAACTTATTCATCTTGCACAACTGACACTTTTTTCCAGTTTTATTGCAATATAATTGACATACGAAATTATATTAGTTTACAGTGTACAACATAAGGATTTGATATATGTATATGTTGCAAAATGATCACACAAAAAGTTTACTTAACATGCATCACCTCACACAGTTACAAATATCTTTTTCCTTGTCATGAGACCATTACCTATTTAATGCCATGATGACTGATACCTGAATAATTTAGCTCACCCCCTCTCCCCCAGGAGGTTAGGTCTTCCACTTGGGGAAGTATTGCTCTTTACTATTATTATTCCATTTATTCCATGGGTACGTATTTTATTATTTCAATGGCAAAGCAAATAGCTGGGCTTCGTCTCAGAACATTCCATCTGATTCTCCCACTCATGGAAGCCATTCTCCAGCTGACTAGTGAGGTGATTTCCCAGTTTGCCTTCATGAAACAAATCCCAAGTTCAGTCAAAGGACATGGTTTTGATGAGTAGACAGCAGTCTAAAAGTAGTTCCATTAAAAGTAGCCAAGTAATCTATCTAAATGTTAATTATAATTTCCTATCTTATACTGCTGAGAGAAGAAAAGCGGGGCCCAAAATTGTATGTTCATTTTGATCTTAGTAATGCAAAAAGGTGCATAGAAAAAGACAAGAGGGAAATACACAAAATTATTTTCTCTGGATGATGGAAACTATGACTGAGCGCTATTTTCCTCTTTATACATTCCTGTTTTTTCCGTGTTTTAAAAAATGAGCATGTGATTATTCACAATAGCCAAGACAAGGAAGCAACCCAACTGCCCATCAGCTGATGACTGGATAAAGAAGCTGTGGTGTTTGTATACAATGGAATACTACTCAGCCATAAAAAAGACAAAATCGTCTCATTTGCAACAACATGGATGGACCTTGAGAGCATTGTGCTAAGTGAAATAAGCCAGACAGAGAAAGACAAACACTGCATGATTTCACTCACATGTGGAAGATAAAGAAACACGTGGATAAAGAGAACAAATTAGTGGTTACCAGAGGGGAAGGGAGTTTGGAGGGTGGGGGAAAGGGGGAAAGGGGCACTATATATGGTGGTGGAAAAAACTAGACTATTGGTGGTGAGCATGATGTTGTCTACACAGAACCTGATATATAATAATGTACACCTGAAATTACACAATGTTATAAACCAATAGGACCTCAATAAAACAATTTTTTAAAAAATGAGCATGTGCTACTTCTATAATCAGAACAATATTTAAAAACGAATCTTAACTTATCTGTAAAATAAAATTAGTGCCTCCATCAATTGGGTTGTCAGTGGGATAAAATGAGATAAAAGATGTGATTATACTTCATAAATCACAAAAAGTAAGCAATTAATGGGGTATAATTTGTATTCTTCTTCAGGGATCCATAAACTTCTGCCACATAGCAAAGTATAGCAACTTCTCTTTTTCCAAAAAAGGAAAATGTAAAAAGCTCTGATTTCCTGAAAGTGTATAAGATACTGACAAGCAATAAATGACAATGATGCTCTATGAGGGCAGAGACAAGCCATGTTCATCTTTGTCCCTCCACAGCATCTAGCTCTATGAAGGGTTAATTACTATCAAAGATAACAATTATTATTAAATACTTTCAATTATGAATTATCAAACATTACAAATTATGATTAATAATTAGGTGGATATTAGATATTATCATTTTTGTTACATTAATTACTTATAATTAATACTTATCCATGATAGCAATAACCCCTGGCATTTGTATCATATTTTACCATTTACAACATGTATTAACATACATCTTCTCTTTTAATCTTTGTAAAAACTTTCTGGTACAGGTAATATTATTCCCATTTTTAAGATAAGGAAAACCATATAATAGATATGAAATCATGATGTGGCCTTAGCAGAAAATGAAAATTACTCCTAAAACTGTACCATGCATCTCATAAAGTATTTCTAGGTCCCTCTATTGTATTGGTACAAAGATATTACATTTTTAAATGTTGCGTGGATTTCATAAGCATCCCTTACACGTAGAGTCGTTGGTAGGTTTATATAATATCTATATAAGTTCTCCCATAGCTTGAGTAGTCCCTTAATTACTGCTCTTACCATCTTTGGAAGTGCAGTCCCAGGGAATGCTCTAGAATGGTAATTTGCCAAAGCTTAGAGAACTTGGCCCTTGATTAACTCGCAAATTCATGCCTCTAGTCCTTTCTCTTATTGCTGAAGCCCCTTTCCCTATGCTCTGGACTCACGGCCAGGCCTCTCACCTTTGAGGAGGGAGTAGTGGACCTCAGCGTTGTCTCCTCTGTCACCATCCATGGCTCGGACCTGGAGCAGCTCTGTGCCGGGGGCTGTGGTGTCAGCAACATTCGTCTCATAGTGGAGCTGGGTGAAGCGCGGTGGGTGGAGGTTCCCATCCTCCACGTGAATGGACACCCACACAAAGTTCCTCTTAATGGGCATCTCCTGGTCTCGGACCTGTGGGCCCAAGGGGGTAATACAGCGAGCAGCAAATGGAAGCAGAGGAGGCGGGTTAGATTAAGGCCAACGAAATAGAATGCCAATGAAAATATATCCAATTGTAACTCTCCCTATTCCTTTAAATTTTGCTCTCATTTATGCTCTTTCCTCCTTTTAAATAAATTTATCGATTAGTGATTATTAGGCTTAGCTATTTTCATGGATAATTTCACTTTAGGAAAAAGGCAGAAATAAGCAGAGAAGCAATATTTTCCAAATTAGGTCTCATAGAATATTAATTCTTCAAGATGTTATGCAGGGAAAAGAAGAAAAAAAACCGGTTCTACGGTCATTCTAGAGGGAGCACTGAATTAAAGGAAGGTAAAGCTTTCTTTGCTGCAGGACTTCTCAGAGCCTTTAATACACATTAATGTGCCCAGAGGATGATAAACTAACGCATAAGGATCCTGAACCTCGAGTCAGGAAGGCTGGACTCTGATTCTGGTTCCATCATAAACAACTGCATGATGGTGAGCAAGTCTCTCTTCCTCTGTGGGCCCCAGGTGTAAGATAAGAGAACTTGATGGGTGGGATCAGAGCTGGGACCACAGTGAGGCATGTAGGGCATAAATTTAAGGAGGCACTCACTCTCAGGGTCATAAAAGTGCAGGCACACAACCCTAAGAGTGAGTCTTCCTCAAATTTTGTGCCCTACGTACTTCGCCTGCCTCACCTTAGTGCTTGCTCTGAGTGGGATGGTGTCTGGGTCCCTCCCAGCTCTGACACTGTGTGAATCCACAGTGTGGTCGTGCAGTCATGGAGCAGGGAGAGAGCTGTTGGGGGATATTTGAAGTGAGTCCAGAGAAAGCCAAGGTTATAGGAGTTTCCTTGGCAGCTGTCCCATCCCTTTCTTCACCGACCCCCCCCCCCCCCCCAGGCATCCCTTATGGAAGGTGCTTCGGGCAGGCTGTGAAATGTCACAACTCATTTCATGGATTATCATCATGAGCATCAGGACACCTGGCTCAGCGGGGGAAAGGGAACCTGCAGCACGCCTCCAAGCATATCCACCCCCTCACATCCGCATGCAAGTACATCCTCGCCCAATTTTGCAGTTTACTCACCATAACGGTCAGCGTGTGCCAAGAGAGCCCAGAGCCCAGGTCCAATTTTCCCACAGTTACCAGGACACCAGTGCTTGGGTCTAGCTGGAAGAGGCTGGCACTTCGTGGGTCTAGGCTGCCGTGTATGGTGTAGATGAGGCCCTTGCCCTCGTCTTGATCCGTGGCCTGAATGCGGAGGAGCTCAACCCCAGGCAGCGTGTCTTGGGGAACTCTGACCTCATAATGAGCCTCCAGAAACTGGGGCCGATGGTGGTTAACATTGGCAATCACGAAGATGTGGACCTAGGGAGGCGAGTGAGAGAGGAGACAGACTGTCAGCTCCAGGGGTCAGGGACCTTGTCTGTCTCGTTGGCCACCAGATCATCTGCCTAGCACAGTGCCTGGCACGCAGCAGTCACTTGACAAACACTTGTCAAATGAATGTTAGGACTTAAAAATTTCAAGGCTTTCAGATAGCACACAGTCTGGTGGTTTTCGAAAACAAAATTTTTGATCAAGGGCCTTTTCTACAAATGAAGTTTTTTGTGAAATTCCCATGTATGAAACTGATAAAACTCTGGCTGAAACCAGAGTAGAAATCCAGAGCCCCACGTACCATCATTCCTCATACCCGTGGAAGCTCCCGTGGCACTCTATCTTTAATTGAAAACCACCCATTTAGACAAACCCCCTCATTTCACAGAGATCCACAGTGGGAACAAGAATTCTCCCAAGATCACAGAAGTAGAGAGTGTATCAGATAAGACAGGCATGCAGAACATTGATTCCAGATTCAGCGTTCTTTGAGATACACCCTTCACAGGAAGCCTTCTGTAGCCCCATTCCCACCAACGAGGCCTCCCATGTCCTCTCAACTCAAGGGTCCCCAGCAAGGTCTCTAACCTGGGTGGCAATGGCTTGAGACCCATCGGTCACCTCCACGGTCAAGTTATAGCTCAACTTCCTCCTTGTATCAAGAGGCTTGGCGATGACGATGCTGCCCGTGGTCTTCTCAATGTCAAACTCCATGTCCTTGTCCCCACCTGGTGTGGGAGTGGGGGGAAAGCACACACAACCTCACTGATTCAGGCAATAGGAGCACAACATGGGATTTGGCTGATAGATTTCCAGAAGGTGCTAGTAGATTCTGTCAAGTTATTGTCAAGTTATTATCAAGATCCAAGTGATGATAAAGAAAAAGGTCAGGTCATAAGGACTGAAGAGTCCCAGAGGAAGACCAAAATCTGCCGTGGAACGTATTCTGCTCCTAGGATTGAAACGTGCAGGAGTAACGGAGCTCTACTTCACGGCTGACAGGTGGCTTGTGCAGTCTAAAGGTGCCTACACATGGGAAAAAATGAAATCGGCCTCTGTTCAACAAGAGGGAGTTGATTTAATACACTCTAAGTATTCAAAATATAGAATCAGCATGCAGCGATCTAAATGTCCACTAAATTGAAATCTGTTTAGTGACATGGAAATATTTTCATGATGTATTTAAAGAGGTTAGAAAACAATATTTTAACATAACCCTAATTGTGTGTGTGTATAAAGAAAAATGACTAGAAGGAAACACATCAAAATTGTGATGGTGGAATTATCTTCTGATTGATGGGCGTTTAGGTGATTTTTATTTTCTTCTCTGCACTCATTTGTGTTTTCTAAATGTTCTGTTGAATATGTCTATTAATTTTGCACAAAAGAAAAAAAAGCCAAATATAAAGAGCAGGGAATCAGAACTGGAACTCATCCAGGAGGTCAATAAGGTTGGGATGGGTGTGTATCCAGTCTCTGAACCAGGCTGGGAAACTCTATAATGAGACTCCATGGTTCATGTGGTACCGAAACTCTTAGGTTAGAGATTCTTAACCTGGAATCCCTGGTTGGGTTTCAGAGAATCTATAAAATCCCTAAATTTGTATGCAAATTGGGGGGGGGGTGTGTGCGCGCGCACACATGCACGTATGCATGTCTTTCTGGGAAGAAGGCTTAAGTATTCATCAGATTTCCAAAGGGGTTCATACTGCCCCCACCCTCTGTTTTAAAAATGTTTTAACAAATTCTTGCTTTAGAGACAGAAAGGAATTTCAGAGGAGGCCATGAGAGCTTGGACCCAAGTATCTGCTACGACTAGAATGGACACTTTCCTCTGATCTTGAGGGTGGAAAGTGGGACCAGAACATTAAGCGTGGCCCCAAGGTACAGCTGGCCGCAGGCTCATGGTCAGTGAAGTCAACTCTGCACTGCTTTTCACACGGAGGCAGAAAAGGAAACACAAAACCTGTGCCTTCTCCTCCAGGTCTCCCTGGACCACCATCTTTCGTCTCCCTGGTAATTGGTAACTGAGGCACTGTCCAACTCAGACTGAGGTTGCCAGTGAGACCGTGGAGCTTCCACCTGAGGTCCTAACTGGTGTGGGAGGAAAGCTTGGCAGAAGTGGTACTCCTACTACCCACTGCCCCTGAAAACCAGGGAAGAGGCAATCACCACTAATGGCCAAAAAAGGGGCTGCCAGGGAACGTGACCATGAGATGCTTGGAAAGACTGTACCACAAGGACTGAGGCTGCTCTGCCACACCTGAGATGCTGAACCAGAAGAGGCCGGGTCGGCCCTCAACGCTGATGACTCCCACCATATGGTTCACGGGGTCTGTCTCCATGACTGTGAATCTGTAGTGGAGCTCGTCGAAGGCCAGGGGGATGGAGGAGGGCCGGGGCGGGGGGATCCACTCGATGTGTAGCCGGACACTGGCAGAGAGTGGTGGCTGCCCATTGTCTGTTGCCTTGATCTGAAAAGAGGCCAAAACTGAAACTGAGGCTTTGTCTTTAGTGTTGGGGCCAAAAAACAAGAAAACCCAGGTGGTCAGGCCAAGAGACAGAGCGTCCTTGACTGACCGAGCTGGCCTCTTGTCCACTGGTCCATTCCATCAACACGCAGTTGAGGACTTCCTGTAAACAGGCACAAAGCTAGCTGCTGCGGGCACGGTGGTGAACAAAACATATAACCTGTGCTCAAGAACCGCATGGATGGTGAAAAAATAATAATAGACAACCATAAAATAAAGCCACGATTAACTGAAGGCTTACTGTGTGCTAGTTCCTAAACTGGACTTGACGTCCATGGACTTTTACCCTTCCCAACAACCATAAACATAAGAAACCAGAATTTATTGAGTTCTCACTATTATCAGGCTCTGCTCTAAGTGCAGTGTCTGGTTTAATCCTCATGACAGCCCTGAGAGAGGTGCTAGTAGCATCTCCATTTTACAGGAGGAAACAGGGGCTCTGCATGGTAAATTCACCTGCCTGGGATTGTCTGCCTGGCCGGCAATGAGGCTGGGGTTGAATTCATACTGTCTGACGTGGAGCCCAGGCCCTAGCCACTTGCTGAATTAGCTTCCTACAAGGAAACGTTCTAGCTCCATTTTACAGATGATAAAAAAAAAGGCTCAAAAGGGTTAAGTGACTTGGCCAAGGCCCCACAGGTGAACCACGGCAGAGCTAGGATAGGAAGCCAGGCTTACCTTGATTCCAAAGCTCCTGCCACTCTCACCAAAATCCTTATCTCTAGCAGAGTGCATTTCCCAGGCAAGGACCTTATTGCCCTCAAAGAGAAAGGCCCAGAATTCTGATCCTTTGGCTGAAGTCAGGCCTCCCAGTTTCTCTGGCAGAAAGCCAGGGAGGGGAGTGCCGCCTCCATCATGCCTGACGGCTGTCTCCCTCCTCCTATATCCTCAAAGAAAATCCCTGACCAGTTATGCCACTCCCGCCCCTGCGGCCTCCATGTACCCCTCACCGTTAAGATGTTGTACACTCCAGCTTTGAAGGTGCTGCTGGATGACACCACGCCCGTGACCGGGTCGATACTGAAGCCCTCGTCATCACTCTCTTCGATGCTGTAGGTGACCCTGCCGTTGAGACCCTCATCCAGGTCTGAAGCCACCAGCCTGTACACAGGCCCAGGGGTCCCTGGGCTCAGCCTCTCTGGAAGGCGGACATTGAAGAGCTTGTGGGAGAACACAGGAGGGTTGTCATTGACGTCCAAGATGCGTACCACCACCCTGGAGGTGGACCTTAGCGAGGGCTCCCCATTGTCCTGCACGGTCACCTGGGGACAGAATCCCGTGTGAGTTGCCAGATGCAATGCAGTGAATATGGATCACCACCCGCTGCAACCCTACCCCTACCCCTGCCTTCCACAGCCTGGAAATATTAGTCAGTCTGTTCTTTGGAATATCCTTGTGATTTTTATTATCATAATCTCACCCACTTGGAACCCAGCTCTCTAGTAACCTCACCCACAGGAAAGCCAGCAAGAACCGAGAAAAAAACTAGAAAGAACTGGAAGCAGACAAGTCACGGAGGCTCCAGAAAAAAGCTGGTGCTCTTTACTCAGGAGGCCCATGGGCCGTTTCTCAGAGACCATTAACTTTTTATTTGCTCGTAATTTTCATAAGCTTTGTTCTCCAGTTTTCTTAAGCTACTGGAGGTTAGAAAAAACAAATGAGAAGATGTTTATGAAGGAGTGGGAGGTAGCTTTTGAGTCAGACTTGCGGCCCGATGCGTGAAATGAAACCCAGAGTGAGTGAAAAGGCACTAAAACAATTTCAGAATTGGGGGCTGTGTCATGCAGGGGCACCTTATCCCAGGCATCAACAGACCCGAGGGCATCGTACGGGGTAAGACGTTTCCACTAAATGGCTCTGAATTTTTAAAAATATTTTGCTATTTAATGATAAGTACCTCTACTGAACTGTGGAGAATGCTTTAGCCCCTAGAAGGCCATTTAGCTGCTGCTTACTAATAATACCTGCTACTTACAAAAGGAATATGCAAAGCCTGGGAGCATAGAAGGCAAAGTTTATTTCAGTTCTGCTGAGGAATTTGTGTCCCTCCCACCTGATATCTTTAAGACTAGAAGAGATGCCTGTACATCAATTATGGGCAGCTCAAGAGGGGACACAACTACTAACTCAATGGTAACTCAAGAGGAGACATTCCTTCTGATTTACTCCCCTCCAGGTCAAGACCAATGCCTCTCATTGGAATGGGCACCAAGGATGCCTATGGGATTTTAGAGACATCCTAGAAAGAGCACAGATCTAGAAGACAAAGGTCTGAGTTTTCATCCTGGCTCTCCTACTGAACTAGTGTTTGACCATGGGTAACTCTCTCTCTGGACTGTGGGGATGTGCTAGAAAGCAGACTCAATAATTACATAGCACATGTGTACGGCTCGCTATTCCTTGCCCTCACTGCAGGCATTACTAATCAATCAGTGCTTCCTGCCCTGCCTGGACATGGTTTCAGATTCCTTCCCTTCACAGTGCTAAAGAGCCAGTGAAGACCCTGAGAGTCTTCACCACCAACTACAGCAAGTCTCAGCTTAAGTAGCAGCTCCTCCCTGAGCCCAGTACCCTCCTCAGCCACAGTGCTTGCAGACAAGCATGTGACCCCCAAGGCCTGGCTCGGCTCCAGCCTTGGCCTCCTTCAGGAGGATTTGGAATCCAGTGAGTGGGTTCACCACCAGCACTCACCTCCAGGATGTGTTCATCCTTGTTCTCTCGGTCCAGCTGCCGGGCGGTGGATAGCAGACCTGGGGGAGAGATGGCAGGAGGGAGAACTGAGCAGAGGGCTCCCAGGACCACTCTACTGGGGGTGAGTGCAAGGATTCCATTCAAATCCTACCTCAGAATCCTTCTGGTCTTTGGAGAACAAGAACATTAAGGGGAAATAGAATCCTGGAGAAAGATAAGGGGAAGCGAGGAGGGGAGAGCACAGCAGAGATGATGGTATCTGTGGAGGCTCCCACCTGCATCCTGCTTTCACCATCAGCAAGGGTGCTGTGCACAATACATTGTTAAGGAAAAAAGGCAGCTTGTCGGGAGTCATAACAGAGATCACGGTCATTGCCTTCAGTTCATGGGAAATCACAAAATGGTAGCCTTTTACTCTTTCGTTATTATTACATAATTCACCTGAGTCCTAGCACTGACTCTTCCAATGACCGGCTGGCACAGATGAGCCAGCGGAGGGCTCCTCTGGGCTCCTTCCAGCTCATCTATAAATTGAGGAAGGTGAACTTGGTGATCCGTAAGTCTAGTTTTAATTTTCTGAGGCTCTATCACTATAAATTGATGGTACAAAGGAGAGGAGGTGCCAGTTCTCTGCCAGCATCAGGGAAGTCAAGAGCGCACGGCCCCGAGGGGCATCGGAGCCTACAGACGAGAGGTCACCGCTGGGGAGGGAAGGGCTTTTTTAAATAAAAGCAGAGCCATTGGCAGGGGTCAGTGTGTCATCTGAGAAGTTTCAATAAGATTCTTGATCTTGTTTTAGGCAACTAAATGATGGAGTAATGGAATGAAGTGTGGGGATGGGGGCTCTGTGAGAGGAAGGCGGATTCAGTGCTGCGGTGGAGCCTCCAGTGCTGGAAATGGGAGTAGAATGGGAGGAGTGGCCTCTGCCAGGGGCGTGTTCTTGCCTCGTGCAATAATAATATATAATCATAATATATATAATAATATATAATATATAATAATAATAATAAGTCACCTGGACTTGTTCTTCCCTAACTGAAGGCAGGCATGGGAGGGATCAGAAAGGGCTCCTGGAAAGCCCCACAGCCAGAGGCCCTTCCAGCCAGAGAAGGAAGACACATTCCTCTCAGACATTTGAATATTGCCCCAGGTCACCCCACCCAGCTCACCTCCAAGCTGAGGGGCCTGCAGAGGAGGACCCAGGATCTGGGATCCCCCAGAAGGAGTGCAGGGATGAGAGGGCCTCGGCAGGGCAGCCTTCCTTCTGGCTCAGTCCTGGCTCTCCTCCCTGCTCCTTCTCCCTTCATCTCTTCTTCTTCCTGTCTCTCTCCTCTCTCTCTTTATCCCTCACCATCCTCCCTCTCCTCTCTTCCTTTCCAGGTCTTGCTCTCTCTCTCCTCCCTCTTTGCCTCTCTGAGTCTCAAACACTCTTTCTCTGGTTTTTCTTTGCTCTCTTCTTTTTTCTCACCACTGCCTCCCTCCACCTTCTAAGGGCCAGTGTCCCTGGACTTGCTGCCTTGGCTTCCTGGACCATTGTCCCTGTTATCAGCCTCATCCCCCTCTGTGAGGTTGGTGTCAGGATTCCCAGGGAGTGCTCGTGTAGAACGGGGACATGGCAGAGCCCCCCCACGGAATTATGTGAGCGTCCACTGAGGACCCTTCTTGGCCCAAGGTGGGCGCTCAGCCGAGTCAGCTCTCATCACTTCTCCCCTCAAACAGGTGTTTCCCCATCACCCTATCTCAGCTCCCTCTCCCTCCCCTCCTTCTTCCAAGAATTTTCCAACTGCTGTTGATGCCACTTCTAACGGATTCCAGATCCTTCTATTCCTTTCCCCCTGACCCACCACAGTCTAGGTCTTACCCAACTACCTTCCCAGCTTCCTCTCCCTCAGGATCATCACAGCCCACGCTCACTGAGTTCTTACCTGTCCAGACCGTTCTTCTAAGCTCTTTATACATCTCTATCTATTAACTCATTTAATCTTTACAACCACCCAGGAGGTAGCTATTACGATCTCCATTTCACTGATGAGAAAACTCAGGCATGGAGCAGTTCAGTAACTTTCTCACAGTTCGTAAGTGGTGGAAACGGGATACGCCTTTGGAAATTCACCAACATGCTCTGTCTCCAAGACCTGGGTCGTCTTCCTTCCTGCTCTTGCTCCTGTCGCTCTCCTGTCCGAGCGCCCACCCAGACTGCTCCTCGTCAAAATCCTCCCCATCCTCCAGCTCAGCAGATCCACCCCTGTCCGTGAAGCCAGGGCTGACCCACCACACTGAACAGCTTCCTCGCTCCTCTGAGCAGCCACGGCACAGCATCTACACACATTTCACAAAGTTTCCTCCTTCTCCCTGGTTCTATAGTTTTTTATACCCAGATCTTCATGCTCCTGATGGACTAAATTCCTCAAGGCCTGAAATTGTGTTTTATTTATCTTCATTTCTCTCCACAGCATATAGTTTAAATACCTTGTAATGGCAGATACCTTTAACCGTTTGCTGAATCAGTGAATGAATCTGGGGCTTAACACAAGATTGTGGATGCTGGCAGAGATTGGTGCATTCATTTCCCCAATTATTTATTGAGATCCTACTGTGTGTCAAGCACTGAAGATATGACAGTGGGCATAAACTATCAAGCTTCCTTTTCTGGAAAGCCTTTGAAGTCTAGTGAAGGATATGGATAATTAATGGAATAATCACACAAGTGAATATAAGGTCTCCCGTGATAAGTGTTTTAAAAACGGAGGGAGAAGATGGTGCTGGGAGATGTCTTATAGTATTAGGAAAAACTTCTCTAAGGAAAGAACAGCTGGGCTGGGATCTGAAAGAAGAGCAGGACTTAATCAGACAAAAGGAGAGGAGACGAGAAGAGCATGTGCCAAGGCCCGGTGCCAGGAGAAGACATGGACGGAAGCTGACCACGTGGCTGGAGCCAGAGAGTAGTAGGGTGAGAGAGGCAAGATGAAGCCAGAAAGGGCAGCAGGAGCCAGACCAGGCAGAAGTTTGTGGGACACAGCAGGATCTGGCTTTCTCTTAAGGGCCCAGGGAACCCATCCAAGGTATCCAGGTGGGGAAGTGGGACGATACAATGGTGGTGATAAGAAAGGGGAGCTAGCGGCTCATGGCTGATTTATGGTTTTATTTTCAAATGTTCATGCTGATAAAAGTTTCTCCTCTTCACCTGCGGGGAGACTAGGAACATCTCTGCCCTCTGGGGCATTTTGCCAGACCCCTGTCAGGGAACTGTTGACAGTAAACAGAACAGGGATTTGGAAGAAGCTGAGGAGCTAAAGCCCTAGGTGAAAGATCTCTTCTCTCTTCCAAAAAGGGAGGCACAAGGTGGATCCAGGTGGAGAGCCAGCTCAGACCCTGCCTTCCGAGGGAAAAGCCGCCTCCTTTTAGGAGCAAGAATCCATTCCTGAGGTCAGAGGCCAACAGGAATGGCTCCAAACAAATGTCCCTGGGCAAACAGACACTTGGATCTCTGCCCCCCGACCCTGCACTGTCTGTCCCAGGACCCCCCATGCTCATGCGTCTCCTGTTTCCTTTTGTCTTAAGGATTGAGGGACTGCCTGCCAGCATCCTCCTTATCCTCTTCCTCCCATCTCACCAGAGTTTTGTCCTTCCAGGAATGAATAATTGTTGGAGCTGGAGAATGGGATGTTGGGTTCAGAGGAGAGAATGCCAGCCTTCTCTGCAGTAGGGTTGTTGTTCATCCTCCAAGAGGAAGATGTGGCCTTGGAGGAATACCCACAGCAAGGGCAGTCAGCTCTCAAACTGCAGCACCAATGGGAGCCAGGGGGGTAGCATAAATGCAGGAAGCAGCCTGGGACCAAGGCAATAGGGGGTGAGGGGACCAGGGGACGTGCACCGGCTCTACACAGGGAGCTGCTGTTGATTCCAGGTAATTGTGTCCCCGGGGGAATGTGGGCTCGGTGTGGCTAGATCTTCCAGTTTTTTAAGAACAACCAGAAATCTGGAATGTTTTGTGGAATTTCCTGACTTTTACATGTTAGCAACAACTTGAAAAATTGTTATTTACAGTTTGTGAAAACCAAACAAAACACTTTTGTGGGCTACATCTGGCTCACGGCTGCCAGTTGGTGGCCTCTGGATTCCTTGAAACCACCCAGCATCTTTGCCCCAAATGCCCTGGCGCCACCGCTCTGGGCCGGCTGGAGATCAGACTGGAACAAGGGTTAAGAACTTCAACCTGTGACTTGTGACTCAGGGGAGGGGTCAGCTGGGAGCACTTGGAGGTCTGAAATAGTCCCAGCCTGACCACGGGGCAATCTGCTTAGCTTCCCTGGCCCCAAGGAGAGAAAGCTGATGTATTCCTGTTTTCCCAAAAAGACACAGTTTGTAGAGCGGTGGTTCTCAAATCTTAGCACACATCAGAACCTTCTGGATAGCTTCTTAAAAAACAGATTGCTGGGCCCCACCCTGAGTTCTGACTCAGTAGGTCTAAGATGGGGCCTGAGAATTTAAGTTTCTATCACGTTCATAGGTGATGCTAATGATGCTGGTCCTGGACCCCAGTTTGAGAAGCACTGCCGCAGAGAATCCTGTCCACCCAGACACCCAGGGTCCTTACCTGTGAGAGGATGAACGACGAAAAATCCCATATGGTTCCCACCGGTGATGTTGAAAGTCAGCTTTCCTTTGGAGCTGGAATCCGGGTCCCAGGCATCCAGTTGAAGCACAGAAGTGTACAAGGGTGCATCCTCCCGGACAGAGGGGTAGAATACGGGTCTGGACATCCGGGGTGAGTTGTCGTTGACATCCATAACTTCAATGTAGACTTCAGTTACAGAAGAGAGGGGTACGGAACCGCTATCCACTGCCTGGACCGTCAGCCAGTAGCAGGACACGAATTCTCGGTCCAGGGGTGCCAAAGTCAGAATCACTCCTAGGGACAGTCAATCACCAAACCCAAAATATTTTAGAGCTCAAAGTAGTTTTAGAAGTCACTTTACCTCACAGTTCCAAAACTGTACTGTGGAAAGGGTATTGATAGGTGTTCCATGAGAAAAGGGAACTCTCGCCAATGTCGTGTGAAAGATGCTAAGTTAAACACAGGGGAATTCACATCCTCATTGGAGAACCTCTCAGACCTTCCTATACTAAAACAGGCCCAAGACTCTAGCATATGGGCACGTGCAGGGTTTCCAGAACACAGCAGTAGGTGACCTACTTTCTCCTGACTACCTACTTCAGCTCAAGTCCTGTCAATTTATTTCCCATTCTGTAAGTGGAATTTCCTTACAGTTGGCCTTAAACCGGTTCCTTCAAGCTTCAAGTCCTTACAGATATCAATTCAAGGGTTAGGGATTTGATGAATAAATTGCTGTTCTCCTCTCCATCATCTTCACGGTTTTAGAGGCTTAGCTTCCTGCATTAGTTCACTAATTCCATGGATTGCTCACTACGGGCCAGTGCAGTTCTAGAAGTCGAGGGTCCAATAGTGAGCAAAAGAGGCTTGCACCCTAAGCTCTCATGGATCACACTCAGCTGGAAGGAACTAGGTGAGAGGGCAGGACTCCTGCTCACAGCTGTAGCATGTCTGAGCTGAAGGAACCTTACTCCTTTGACAGGTGGGGAAACTGAGGCCCAGAGAGAGCACACGACTTGACCAAGATAATGTAGCAAGTAAGTGGAAGAGCTGGGAGTCTTTCTACCATATCACCCTGCCCTTGACCCTGGAGATAAATCGCCTGTCAGATTGTAAGCTCCTTGAGGGCAGTGACCTCCCTTTATTCACCTGGGAATTTCCTCCAGGTGCCTACCTCAGGCCCCCTCAAGTAGAGAATACTCAGTAAGTGTGTGCTCAGTTGCACTTTTTTTTTTTTTTGGTGAGGAAGATTGGCCCTGAGCTACCAATCTTCCTATATTTTGTATGTGGTGTGCTGCCACAGCAACACTTGATGAGCACTGTGTAGATACGCACCTAGGATCCGAACCTGCAAACGCCAGGCTGCCGAAGCGGAGCACGTGACCTTAACCACTACACCACTAGGCCAGCCCCACAATTGCACTTATTTCTATGAAGCTTAAAAGGAATAAATAAGTTGCTGCCCCTTTTTGGAGGGCAGTTTGGAAATATCTATTAAAACTGAAAATATGCTTTATCCTTTGACCTAGCAACAGCATGTTTAAGAGTTTTTCCTATAGAGACTCGTTTGTATGAGTAAAAGCATATGATCAAGGATGTCACATCTATATGATAGAATAAAATGCAGCCATTAAAAATGAGTGAAAAGGGTTTTTAATTACTGACATATAAGATGTCCTGGTGTTATATTAAGTGAAAAAAATAAGTTTCAGAATTAATGTCTATTGTATTATGTTTTTATAATAATAAAATGAACAGTGATAATATATCACATACAAGGAAGAAAAATTTAGAAGATTATAGACCAAATCATTAATAAAGATTATATCTGGGGAGATGGGATACAGGGAAACATTCATTTTTAAATTATATATAAAAAAATGTATAACCACCATGCTTTACTTTTATAAGCAGAATATATATTTGTAGTATATATAAAATATATTGTTTGCATGTGTGTATATATGTACATATATATAGCATATATATATGCTAGTGAGATGGTTGATTCTACTTAAGTATACACATCGACACATATGCATATAAATGTATATATATATATGTATATATCTCCAGTAAAGATAAACTAAAAATAAAATAAAAGGGACAGGAAAGAGAGTCCCCATTTATTGCTTTGATTTTTAGCCTGCAGCCTGACTTCTTTCAGGAAAGACCCTGATTTCCTTAGGCCCATCTTCTCCCAGGACCTGGCACTCCCATCCTACCCTACTCCCAGTACCTGTGTCCTGGTCGATGCTAAAGGCTGCAAGGCCGGTGCCAGCCCGCAGGGAGTACTGGAGCTCCCCATCCAAGCCACTGTCGTCATCGTGGGCAGTCACTCCCATCACCTGGGTTCCTGAGGGGCTGTTCTCCTGCACCTGGCCCTGGTGCACGAAGGAGGCAAAGCGGGGAGGGTGGAGATTCTCATTCACATCCAGGACTATCACCTCCACATGGCAGAGGGTCCTGCGGGCCAGGGGCCTCCCACTGTCACTGACCCACAGGCTCAGATTATACCCAGCCCGCCTCTCAAAGTCCAGCTCTTTCTCCAGACTGAGCACGCCGGTCGATGGGTCCACATGGAAAGTCCCACGGGCATCATCCAACAGGGTATATTGTACTTCTCCTGCAGGGCCCAGGTCAGGATCATAGGCATCCAGAAATGTGAGGACAGTGCCTGGGGGCAGGTCCTCTGGGACCTTCAGGCTATGGAGTTCCGTGATGCACTGGGGAGAGTTGTCATTGGCATCTTCCAATGTGATTGTCAGGTCAGTGACAGAGAAGAGCTGGTGGCCCTTCCTGGGCTGATCCCTGGCCTCCACCTTGAGTATATACTGAGGTTCTGATTCCCGGTCCAGGTGTCCTGTGACAACCAGTTCCCCAGTGAGGGGATGGAGGGAGAACTTGTCCGTGGGGCTTAGCAGGGTGTAGCGAACCCTGCCATTGTCCTCTGAGTCAGCATCTTTTGCTTTCAGCTCTGCAATTGTAGTTCCAATTTCTGTGTCCTCTGAGATGGTTACCTGGTACCCACCAGGAGGAAATCTGGGTGCATTGTCATTCCAGTCTTTCACATTCACTGTCAGCAGCTTCCAGGAGGATTTCTGGGGAGTGCCCAAGTCATACACTGTTACATTGAGGATGTAGAAACTGGTGGCTTCATAGTCCAAGGGGGCAGCTACAGTGAGTAGCCCTGTCTCCAGCTCAATGTCAAAGCAGCCCTCTTCATTGCCATCTGCAATCACATAGACCAGTTTGCCATTAAAGCCAGTATCAGGGTCAGTGGCCGCCAGGCGGGCCAGGAGGATGTTGAGAGGAACACTCTCGAGGATGTCAATGGACTGCGGGAAGTGGTCCTCAAATTGGGGGGTATGATGATTGACCTGATATGCGCTTAAGGAAGTGAAGTCCTCATCATTGGAGTCCTGGTTCTGAAGCTCAACAGAGTGTAGGATGGTCTTTGTGAAATGTGTCAAGACCCCTGTTTTATCACATCTCACGGGGACCTCCAAACGAGGGTCCTTCACTACAGTAACATTCAAAGTTGTGGGTGAGGCATAGTTTTTCCCATCTGAGGCTGTAATTTTCAGGGAATAGTTGATGGATTGACCAGTAGTATGATTTACAAAAGAGCGTTTGAGGGATATCACTCCAGAGAAATGATTTAGATCGAAATACTCTAGCGCATTGCCTGCCACAAACTCATATTTCAGGTTCTGAAGCTCATCCACGTCTATAGCTGACACCGTCATCACTGACTTTCCTACGGGCCAGTCTTCACGGATAGCCACAGTGCAGTTGACTTCCTCAAACATAGGCCTGTTGTCATTCAAGTTCCTGAGCCTAAGAGAAACGGACACTTCCTTTTCCTGGCGGAATGGGGATCCCCAATCTGATGCCCGTACCCGGAAGGTATAAATTCTTTTCATGAGCTCGTAGTCCATGGGTTTGGAGGTGGAGATGATCCCCAGGTAAGGGTCGATGGAAAAGGGCACAGATTTCGGACGAGCGATGGAATAGGTGACATAGCCATTCTCTCCATGATCCTGGTCTGTGGCAGTCACAGTCAAAACACTGGTGCCTGGAGGGATGTTCTCATCAAAGGTGCCCTCATAGGAAGACCTGTTGAAGATGGGGGCATGGTTGTTACAGTCCACGATGTCGACGACCACGGTGGTGGAGGCCAGGCCGGGTGAGGCTCTGATGTGTAGCTGGTAGTGGGCTCGGTCACGGAAGTCCATGAGCTTCGTGGTGGTGATGAGCCCAGTGCGAGCATTAAGTTTAAACCCTGCACTGTCTGAGGATGGCTTTAGAACATATTGCAGGTTGGGGAAGGCTGGGGTTACTTTCACCATCGCCACGCGGCTGCCAGGAGGGGAAACCTCACTGAGCTGCACTCTGTAAACAGCCTTCTCGAATTGGAGGGAAGCCAGTTTGGAAGAGGGTAGGTGAAAGGCCCTGATCTGGGAATAAAAGGAAGGTGTGCTCGTACTCCTGGCCTGCAGGCTGAGGTTGAACCCGTGAAGGTGGTCCATCCAGTTGATGTCTTTGACGGACACCAAGCTGAACTCGCTGCTCCGGGCGTAAGACTTGATGGCCTTGAAGTACTTACCAGGGTCACCATCAACAATTTCCAGTGAGTCCACTTCAGCACCTGAGCTGTTCGCATCTACCACTACAGTGGCATAGGGGGCATCCTCACGGCTGTTTGGGGGAGCCACCACCACCGAGACGATGGCCGGGGGCTTCCTGAGGGCAGGCTCAACATGGATGACCAGTGCAGCCAAGTTGCCAAATCCGTTGCCCTCTGAGATTTTCCGCATGCGGTCCACAGCCAGCACCTGGAGCTCATATTTCCCTCGCCAGGTGACATTGAACTTCCCAGCCAAGGTGACCACGCCGCTGGTGGGATGGATGGCAAACATCTCCGACCTTGTGTTAAAGGCATAATAGAACTCGGCGTTCTGGCCCAGATCAGCATCCGTGGCGGTCACCTTGCAGATGGGGCTCTTGAGGGGCATGTCCTCAGAGATGGTGACTCGATATGAAGGTGGGGAGAAGAGGGGCTTCAGGTCATTCTGGTCCAGGATGTGGACCACCACGCGCGTCAAAGCTTCAAGCTCCAAGGTCTTCTCCGTGGCTTGGACGATGAGGGTGTAGCTGTCTCGCACCTCCCTGTTCAGAAGGGCCGTGTTGCTGCTCTTAGTCCTTATCCTCAGGAAGCAGAAGTTGCCCACGACGTACTCCTCTGTTTTAAACACATTGGCCACATCTCCGGAGATGATCCGATACTTCACTGCCCACTGGGGCTCTGCGAGGTAGATGCCCATTTTCACGGAGCTCTCCACGTAGGTCTTGGGAGCAGAGTTTTCATAGATGGTTGCATTGTAAAGGGGGTGTGTGAAGTGCCAGGCTGAGGAGGAGATGATCTCTTCTTGGGGCTTCTCACAGGATGTACAACGGAGCAAGAAAACAGCAACACCCAACAAGGCAATAACCATGATGGAAAAACTCCCAAAACCCTGGGTAAAAAAGAAAGGAAGGGTGCAAGTTAGGAAACAAATGGCCCCTACTGCTGTGGTTCTTAACTAGGGATGACTTTGCCCTTCTGTCTGAAGATACCTTCGGCCGTCCCAGCTTGTTGGGGTGGGTGCTACCGGCATCTGGTGGGTAGATGCCAGGGATGCTGCTAAACATTCTATGATGCACAGTACAGCTGCCACGACGAAGAATGGTCCAGCCCCAAATGTCAGTGGTGTCAAGGTTGAGAAACCTTGTACTTGAAGAATAACAGACTGGTTTCAAGGCTCCCTCGAGGGCACCAGCAGATACAACACTGTACTGGCCACTTCACTCCTTTTCGGGAAAACCTTCGGTGGCTCCCCAGCGGTGGTGAAATAGTTCCAACCGGGTACCCAAGCTTAGCAATCTGGCTCTAAGTACTTCCTACAAGGCCCTTCCCACAGGGCTGAGCTCCAGCCAAACTGAGCTGCATCTACACGTGCGGGGACTGCAGGAAAGCCCAGTGACCCAGATCACAGGCCTGGCTCACGCAGCCTGGCTCAGCCCTGGCTCCACCGCTGACCAGCTGCTGACTTTCTGGGCAGGTTCCTTAACCTCTGTGAGGCTCAATTTCCTCTTCTGTAGAATGGGGACAAGGATATGATCCAGATCACAGGATTGTTGTGAAAATTAAACAAAATCACAAAGGGAAATGGCTTCGTCAGGTGCCTGACAGGTAGTGTCAACTTAATATTTGCCGTTATTCATAAAGGGAGGGGATCTGCTCAGGGCCTCACAGCTAGATAGAGGCAAAACCGGAATTAGACCTGAGGTGTCTTGAGTCTCACCTCCACCTGTGCTACCACAAGTCCCTCTGGACAGGGACTGATTCTGGCTCATCTTATGACCCTGAACAGCTCCTGGAATGTGGGATCCGAAATGGATTTTGGAGATGATGGCGTTCTGACCCTACTCCTCATGCGTAGATGAGAAAATAGAGCCCCAGAGGGAGGAAGGGTCTCGCCCCAAGTCTCATAAGAAGTGGCCGGGTATCAACTAGTCGCTGGGAACTGTTGAGCTAACCATGAATGAAAGCTTTGCCCCTCTGAGACCTCCTGCTGTACCAATTCTCTCCTTTGCCATTTTGACATGGTTCGTCCCTGAACTCCAACCCGGGTCAAAATGTGAGACCCATCAGGGCCAAGGACAGCGAGGGCTAAGAGGAGGGCAGAGTGTGGTTGCCAAACTGGGCCTTCTCGAAGCAAAATGTGAGGCTGCGTCCCCCAGGCTGGTGCCTGGCCGGCTGTGGGAGTCTTCACTCCCAGGAGCTTGGTGGCTGCCAGCCAGATGTGCTGAGCATTCCTGGAGGAAACAGGCAGGACTGGTTTCTCCAGTCGCTTTTCTCTTCAAAGGCAAGCAAGAGTTAAACTTTCAGAGCAAGGAGGAAAGGGAGAAGCTTGGATCCCTGTCCTTCCAGAGTCCTGAGGTTGCTGAATGCAGGTTCCTTAAGACCTTGCAGGTCGCAGCCCAGTGTGGGAGACGGGATGGAGACAGGAATGGAAAGTTCTGCCTAACCTGGGATCTGAAAGCCTGGGACAGGAAAGAATTGGAATATGCCCCATCCTTCCAGCCTCCCTACTACTCCACCTTGCTTGAGATCCTGTTAGTAGAGCCCCAAGCCCAGGCACCTCAGAAAACAGCAGGCAGATGGAGGCTGGGTCCACATTTGGGGTCTTAATGCCAGTGACCGAAAGGGACGCTACACTGTCTGTTCCCCACTCTTCCTGGCCCCCTACCCTCACCCCTTGCTTACCACCATAGCCCACAACGGAAATGGCCCCAGGCAGAAAGCCACATTCACCCCATCCTGGACACTGTCCCTTGCAAGCAGGAGGGGACCCCGGAGTCACTCAGACTCCAACTACCTGCCGCCCCCCCCCCCTCCGCCCCGCCCAGGGCACTGCATTTGAAGTTGAAGCCCCAGGGGAACATGTGTCCTTACCCCAGTCCCAGGTCCACTCCCGGAGCCCCGCGAGCCCAGGGTGTGCGCAGCCGCCCGGCTCCGCCTGCCTGCTTTGCGGAAAGCTTCCTGTTCACCAGGTCAGCGCGGTGGAGGGCAGGCCCCAACAAGACACCGCTCAGCAGCTGCACGGGGCGCCTTGCAGAGCGGGTGTCGTGAAGATGAGCTATAGGGAAGGGAGCAGGGGCGGGCTCTCCCTGGACGGGCATAAGATGCAAAGAGAATGCACCCTTGGATGAGGCTTTGGTGCCCTCAGCTGTGTTTAAGCTGTTGGACCCGTAGACATGGCGAGTGGTTTGCTGAGGGAAGAGCTGGTGTCTGATATTTGTTTCCTGGCACCATGCCTGGGCAAGTGAACAGGCTTGTAGGGTGCAGAGGCATGTTGGGCTCCCTGGGCCACCCTTCTGGCCCACAGCACCTAGGACCACTATCTTGAAACATCTTGTGAAAATATAAATCAGTTCATATCACTTCTCCACTTCAAATTTTCCAGTGGCTTCCCAGCTTCCCACGGCATTTAGATTAAAATCCAAACTCCTCACCGTGGCCTGGCAGGCCCCACACCCTCTGGGCCCTGCCGGCTTCTCCAGTGATAACTCCCAGCACTCTCCCCATTGTTCGCCAAGCTGCAGCCACATGGGCTCCTTTCTGCTCTGCAAATATACCAAACTGGGATCTGCCTCAGGGCCTTTGCACTGGCTGTTCCCCCTCTACTTAAGATTCTCACATGGCTGGCTCCCTCTTGTGATCCAGTTCTCAGCTCAAATGCCACCTTCTAACCCCTAGTTTGGTATAGCCTCCTTCCCAAAGCCTTTCTTTATCACATTCCTCCCTTATCACCACCCAACGTGTCCTTATTTGTTTAATGCCTGTCTCCTGCACTAGACACAGGGCTCCATGAAGACATGCAGCCTTGTGTATCTTATTTGTGCATGAATTCCCAGTGCCTAGATCAGTGCCTAGTACATAGTCACACTTAACAAATACTAGTTGAGAAGGAGAAGGATCTGGACTTAGGAAAAGCAATGACAGAACGAAAGTGGAAAGAGCCTTTAGTGGCCATCCCTCCCTTTTTGAAGCTGGAAAATGAAGTCCCAAAAAAGAAAGGGACTTGCCCAAAGTCACAGGCTGAGATCTAGAGCCAGGGGCTTTCCTCCAGGCCATGCCACCAGAAGGAGAACGTGGTTGCTTGTGAATCCGACTGTTTGCCTTCAAGTTCTAGCTGCAACCGTCGCTAACTGTATGACCTCGGGTAACTAACCTCTCTGAACCTCAGTTTGCTCATCTGTGAGGTGGGGCTGTGGAGAGCACTGCTTCCCTGGGGTTTCATGAAGACTCAGTAAGATCATGCACCTTGATGTGCTCAGCATAGTGCCTGGCCCCTAGAAGAGCTCTCAATATGTATGAGTTGTTATTAGTTTTCAAAGCCAAGGCAGAATCAATGCCCAATGTTGGGGTGAGGGCGGGGTCCACTGATCTTTCTGGAGAAAGTCCAGCCTGGGCCCCAGCGGAGCAGGAAGCCACTGGTCTCTGCTCGAGTCTGAGCTTGCTGGCCCAGTCGCAGGCTCTTCTGGGAAGCTGCGAGCAGCCGCTTGTCCGGGGCGAGGCGTCTCGCCTGTGGCTCCCCAGACTCAGAGAGAAAGGGGCATAGGGTGAAGATGAATGGACGCAGGAGAGCACCCACACACTCGGGAGGCAGTTCTTGAGTAGCAGTGCGGGCACGGGGATTGTGTGCCTGCTGGACAGAATGAATCTGATGTGAGTACACAAACTGGTAGCTGTAGGGTTTGTGTGTGCACAGGCGTGAGCAAGTGCAGGTGTGTGGGTTCACGAATGGACCCTTTCAGGATACGTGTGTGAGTCAAACTCTGCCTCCTTGTAACTCCCAACCCATTTCACAGATGGGCAAGGCAGCAGAGAGCGGTTCACAGCCCACAGATTCGGGCTGTGTGACCTTGGGCAAGTGGCTTACCTTCTCTGATCCTCAGTTTCCCTAATTCATAATTCATTTTGAGAATGAAATTAGTTAACGAACATAAATACTGAGCATAGGCTGTGACAGAGTTTTCAACAAATATTACCGAGCACAATTACTTTTTAGCAGCTGGCTCACACTATTGCCTGTTGAATTTGTGGGAAATGAAAACCCTCAGATGTATGGTCACATCATCCCCAAGCTGTTCTTGTACGGGCTGATTTTCCACAACTAAAGCCTGTAGGACTATCAGGAGACCTGGATTCACCTCACCCCGTGCTTCAGCTCACTGCTCCCGCTTCTCGGACCTGGATTCTAACATTCAGAGACTTGGTGGATGCAACGTCCATGTCTTTCTCCAAGTCACTGATATTCTGGTCGAGTCTTCTAAGAATAGGGAGAGCTCCCTGTCCCTGGGGGAATCCAAGCAGGACCTCTGATGGACATGCTACTCTAGGGGATGTTTGCTCTTGGGGAGACAAGAAGAGCTCTGAAGTCCCCCCCAGCTCACACAGGCAGGATCCTCGGGCCTGGGCAGGCCTCTGGTCTCATTAGCCTCCATGAGCCTCGGGGGCAGTGAGGGGACTTCTTCGGGCTGCGGATCAGGGGTGCACTCTCCCAGGTGCTTGTTCAGTGGTCAGTGTAGTGAGCTGGCCTGGCTCTTGGGAGAGCTGGCCCTAAACTCACTTGTTCCCTGTGGCCTCGGTCAAGACAGTCATCTCTGCCCTGCGGACCTCTTTCCTCGTCCGGAAAGGATGCGTGTGTGTCGGGGGAAGGGGTTGGAATGGATCTGTGATTTCAAACCTCTCTGTTGCTTTCAGGGGCAGAATCTCTTTTGTCCTAATGAATTTGTACCTAGAAACACAACCCATAAACAGTTGGAAGCAGAGCTTTACTCCTAGAAGCAGTGGCGGGGGCCTGGACCCTCGCGGCAGGCTTGTTTCTCTGCCCCTGAAAAGCACAGGTTTGAAAAGGTGGACCAGATGACCCCTAGGAGCCCCTCCCGACCTGACAGGCTGGGGCTCTGCTGGCCTAACGTTCTGTGTCCCATCATAAAAGCTTCTAAGACGTGGCTGGATGCGCTATGAGTCTACTGCTCCACGATCTGTGTTTACAATCGTCCCTGTGCAGTGGCTCGGGCACTATAGCTCTGGGAGCCTATGCCTGTGACCACTTCTGTCCTTTCTACAGGAAACCAGATGTGCTCAAAGGAATTCAAACCTGAATCAAACTTCCACTAAGGACGCTCCTACCAGATTTGTCGAAAATGTCACGCTTTGTTTCTGGAGCTGAAATTCCTCCCCATCACGCCCAGAAGTCCCCAGGCACAGATCGGCAACGACGCTCTCCCACACGGCCCAACACAGTCCCTTTTCTTGGTCGTGTCACAGATGTTAATTCATAGCCCACATAATACTCCTAGGAAACACATCTGCCCTTTTACTCCCATTTCTCAGAGAAGGGAAACCGAGATTTGCATGGCACCCCCAAGGCCGCCCGGGAAGGTGGAGGCTGAACTGGAAGCAGTGCCTGATTTCCTGAATCTAGTGGGTGCTCTGGATTGCCTGGGATCTGCGGAGAGGCAACGAGATATAAGATGGTTTTAAAAGTTTAGAGAGTCTTTCAAGAAAGAAAGAGCCGCTGGATTCATTCCTCTGGATTGGAGAATGTCCAGCCTCTCCCGAAAATCTGTGTGTGAAGTTGCCATGGATTTGGGTGCCCTCAATATTTATTTTCTGACACCCGCCCACCACCACCCACACACACTGCCTCTGCCTCAGGCATCCAGTGTTAGGGCTGGCTCTTGCAGCTCTCAAGAAAGAAGCCTAAATATATTCTGTTTCTGACAAAAGCTGGGAGGTGGGGGGTGGGCCAGGGAGGGGGAATTAGGAGGGATGGTTCCCTTGAACCAGAATTAAAATCATAAGCGGGAGAATGTTGACATTCCAGGTATCTGCCAGACAGGAAGTCTTTAGCTACTGAAATAATTTTTCCCCTAAGTCGTAGGGAGCCATTGAAGGTTTTTGAGAAGAAGCAGGACCAGAACAGAATACATGCTGGAAAGAGTAATCTGTCATGAGATCAAAAGGGGGACCTGCCCATTCAAGACTCTCACTCTGGAGTGAACTGGGCTCGACACCAGCTCCAGTTGGTTTAAGCCAACTGGAATTCCCTGTGGGTAGGCAGACTTAAAGTGCTTCTAAGAAACTTGCATGAACACTAGAGTCATTTGCTAGTTTGTAGGCAGCCACTGCTGGCTTCTCATGTAACAAAAATAAGACAAAGAACTGGATATGAGCAGGGAAAGGACCGGTGCCTTGAGCCCTTGATGGGTTATATGACCTTGGGAAAGCCACAGAACCTCCTCTGAGCCTCAATGTACCTGTCTGTAAAATGGAGATAATAATAGCTACTCCTAGGGCTGCAGGGAAAACAAATGATATGATGGGTGAAAGCACAGGCAGTACCGATGGAGGGTGACACCTTATTAGGACCAAGAGTGGCTGGGCACATGGAAGCCAGAACCACTGTGGACTGACAGGCTGTCAGGAGAGCTGTCTGTAAAAGCCAGGCCTGCCCAAGATGGAATTAGAGGGAAGAGAAATGACTGAAGAGGAAGTCCTTGTCTAGGACCTGGGAAAGGGAGCTGGCACTTGGGGTCCCCTTCTTTATCAGTGTTCTGATTATTATTATTGATGACAAAAATGACACTGTCTTATATCTGTAGGCTAGCCTATGCATTTTCAAAAAATGTCTGCATGCACGATCTCACTTGGTCTTTGGGGAGGGGGGTGTGGCACTGGGTAGAATTAACAGATAGACCTGCTTTCAAACCCCAACTCTACCACTCACCAGCCGTGTGACCTTGGGCAGTTATCTAAACTCTCTGGTTCCAGAAAAAGGGAAATGATAATAGCACCTATCTTATGCAGCTGTTGAGAAGGCTGCATGAGTCAATGCATGGCAAGGACTTGGAAGGCTCTGCCCAGGTCCACCCACCTAGTAGGCAGTGGATCCAGAATAGGAACAAATATTCAAGGAAAAGAGACTCTGAGAGGGCTGGAACAGCTGGAACCGATTCTCCAGAGCAGCCTCTCCAAAGGAACTTTCTACAATGATGGAAACCTTCTCTATCTGAGCCGTGCAGTGTGGAAGCCACTAGCCACGTGGGGCTATCAAGCATTTGAAATGTGGCTGGTACAACTGAGGAAGTGAGTTTGTCATCTTATTTAACCTTGACTAATTTAAACGTAAACAGCCACCTGTGACTAGCAGCTATGTAGGGGACAGCACAGCTCCAGAGAGTGGGGCGCAGGAGCCAAGGATGCGTGGGGTTCAGAAGAGGATGCCGTCCGCCTACCCGCTCGCATAGTGGGCATGCCCAGGGCCCACGGTACTTTTAGGGGTGATGTTTCGATAGAAGGTTTTTAATTTCTCTTAAATTCAGAAGAAAGAAAACAAACTTTTAGGTTGAAGAAAATGTTTCACATATAACAATATATTCATCTTTATACCGATGTTGTCGTTAAATATAATTTCTAATATTTTTCCGTGGAGGAAGGGGCCCACAAAGGCTGAAATACCTGGGCCCTCGAAATCATAATATGACCCTGGGGAAATGGACTTCTGAGGGGGGCAGAGGGATCCCAGGCACCTGGGCTTGAGGAAGAACAGGGACGAAGTGGGGCATGATGAGAAAGTGCTTTGTTTCTGGATCTCCTCTGCCCAAGCCATTCATTCATTCATCCAATACTTATTTATCAACAGCCTATACTGTGAGGGCGTTCTAGAACAGAGAACAAGACAGACGAGATCCCTGCTATTGTGGGGATTGTATTCTAGTGGCAGAGAGACAGAGATGTTAAATAAAAAATAGACACTTATCAGGTGATGAAAAGTGATATGAAGAAAAATAAGCAAGGCAGGGTCAGA
This sequence comes from Equus quagga, assembly GCF_021613505.1. Classification (NCBI taxonomy): domain Eukaryota; kingdom Metazoa; phylum Chordata; class Mammalia; order Perissodactyla; family Equidae; genus Equus; species Equus quagga. Next base: position 68,778,477 of record NC_060273.1, on the reverse strand, counting down.
GAGTGATGGGGCGGTGGGGGGGATGCTGTTTTTGAAAGTGTCAGGGGAGTCCTATATGACAAAGTGATATTTGAGCAGGGGAGGGCCACAAAGCCATCTTGAGAAAGAGTCCCGGGCAGAAGAAACAGGCCATGCAAAGGGCCTGAGGCAGGAGGAAGGAGGTCATGCAGATAGACAAGAGGGAGCAAGGAGAGAGGCATTCTAGCAAGGTCAGGGAGGTGGCCCAGGGCTATTCAGGCCACAGGAAAGACTGGCAGTGAGGTGGGACACCACTGCAGGATTTATATGATGGTTACACGAGAAGCAGAAGGAGAGAGGGACCTGGGTTGGATGTCAAATCTGAGAACCCTTCAAGACCATCTACGTGGCCAGCTGGTGGGACACGGGCTGTCAGGCTGTGGTTAGGTTTGTTGGGCCCACGAGATGTTGGTTTGTTGTTTGATGGTTTCCAACTTAGTTAGTTGTTAATGTATAAACATTGGGAAGCTTCACTCAAAAATCTAGATTCCAGCTTCTCTTTAAGAAATTGGAGGATGCAGCATCTGTGTTCCCACGGCACAATGGCTGGAGTTGAGGGTTGGCTGCCCCACTAAAGAGCCAGGGCCGCGCTCTCCGTCCCCAAGGCCTCCCAGACACTGAGGCTGTTTCAGCTGCCCTTTATCACCAAGGTCAGTTTTCTCATCAAAGAGACACTCATTCTGTACCCACGTCTCTATCCCAACGGTGAAGAAACTAGCATCCGGGATGGCCTGGTGTCCACACACTGGGCCCACGTCACCCCGAAGGCTCCACCCTGGCTGCAGCCATTCAAGTTTGCAGACCCGACACTCACTGAGGCCCCAGAGAAGAGGTCTCTCCCTCTCAGGGTTGTCTGTACGGATCCACGAGCTTTGCATTTGGAGCTGAAAACTCCCTAAACCAGAGGGGACCCCAGGACCAGAGGGAAGGGGGGACTCCAGCCCCACCTCTTCTAGGGCTCTCTGGCCAGAGGTGTCTGTAAGATCAAAACCATCTCCAGCCCAGCAGGGCATCCAATGGCCTTTATCAATTGGAAGCATGGGGACAAAGCAGGGGGAACAGCACCTCCTCCAGGTCCTACCGGGGCACAAGGGTGAACTCAGCATGGCGGTGACACCGCTGGAATCAGAACCCAGTCTCCCTGTCCTGGGTGCTTTGCTCTGGCCATGTTGCTTCCACCTAACCCAGCTCCTCTTCCAACCGGGACTCCTCAGGACCCCGCAAAGCCGTGGTCCTCCTAGTGCAGCGGGAAGGAGCCAGGCCTCCGTCAGCCCTGCTCTCCATCCTGCCTCTGCTTGCACCTAGGGGCCTGGCTTCCTCTGCCAGAGCCTCAGCTTCCTCATTTGTGAAATGAGGCTAACAATGCTTACCTCCCTGGACGATTTAATGAGCTTATGCATGGAAAGCACTGAGCATATGCCAAGCACACAGAAAGTAGGTAATGCCATTACTATTACTACTTTCAGTTATTACTATTGTAATAATTATAGTAATGTTATTACTCTGACAATAGGTGTTCAAAAAATCTGTGTGGAATGAGAGAACTCTTCTCTGTATGTGTGCTGGTCCCTGCCCATACCCTCTACACACGCACACACACACACACACACACTCCCCTGTGGGTCTTTGTGACATTCCTTTTCTCCTTGAAACGACTTGTAGCAAAGCTCAAGCAGTGGCTTGAGCAGCATTAAAATAATAAGAATAATTTCTATTCTGGTCACCCTGTTCCCCGCTGTGGGTACCGAGAGCTCACAATTGAGATCTCATTCAGCGTTCAAGGGAGCAGAGGGGCGCATGTGCAGTGGGCAGGGAGAGAATGTGGCAGACACCCCACCACAACACAGGTCTTCTGATCCCTTTTCTTCCGCCACTGACGTGTTGGGGTGGCCTCTCCGGGCCCCATCCTATGTGATTTGTACGAGGAAGCCATTCCGCATGCTTCCCCTCTCTATCCAGGACCCATCGGCTGCCCTCCTGGGAGCCAGCAGGCCCTGTGGCCACAGTGACGGGAACCAATTCCTCTCAGCTGGCTCTGAGAAGCTGCTGAGATGGAAGATTCTCCTTGTTCCTTGTGCCTGAGACTGTGGGCCACCCAGGGCCACTCCCAGCCAGGTCTGGCTCTAACTCAGGCCCCCAGGGGATGGGGAGGCTACGGTCAGGGCCACATAACAAGGCGGTCACAGGCTCAGGCTTGGAGAAAGGTGGCCTCCATTTGAGTCCTGCCTTGGCCCACTGCTGGCTGTAGGGCCTTGAGCAAATCCTAGAACCTGACGGAGCCTCGGTCTCTCGAGGTATACACTGGGGAAGGCAATCATCCGGCGGTCGTGAGGATCAGTTAGGACAAAGGGCCTGAAACAGTCTGCACAGTGCCTCACACGGAGCCCTCACGGCAGCCGCTGGGATGAAGGAGATTCAGGGACCAGAGCCCCTACATCTTCAGCGCCATGGGGCCTCAGTACCATTTTGGAGGGCCAAGTTGGGGCCCAGAGGGAGACTCGGAGCAAACTCCCTCATTTTATGGGGCCTCCACTAGTCCGTCAGGGAATCGGGACCAGTCCCTGCTCTCCTGCCTCGCTGAGCTAACCCTCCCCGGAGCTGTCGTCAGATGACGCCCTGACAGCAGGGAGGTTTGGAGAGCAGAACATGCTTCCAGGGGCACAGCACTGGTCACAGCCGTTTCTTGAACATTTGCCGTGGGCCAGGCCCTGTGCTAAGCAGTTGGCATGCACCATTGTTTTCAAACTTGCTTACAGCAACCCTATAATTATCCTCATTTTGCAGATGGGATAAATGAGACTCAGAGAGGTGACCTAACTTCCAAGTTCACACAGCCAGTATGTGGCCAAGCCAGGATTAAAACTCAGCTCATCTGTGTCTAACAGTTCCCTGGCCCACCTCCCCTTGCCCGAGGGTCAGAAAGAGCACTGGACAGGGGATGGTCGTATGATGCCACCCCCACACAGAGATCCTATAATCACGGGTCCTCTTAAGCCGGCGAACACAGATTCTCAGCACACACTCTATCTCCAGTCCTCCCTCTCGATCCCACTCCCGCTGGCCCAGCCCAGCCATGCTGTCTGTCCGTCCGAGTGCAATCCTCTCCAGGCAGAACAGCTTAGGACCAAGCCAGCAGGCGGGCAGGCCTCGGGAAGCAGGAAGCGGGGTCCCAGCAGTGGGGCAAGACAGGCAGTTCCGCTGTCTGAGGCACTGGTCCTGGAGTCGAGCTGGTCGAACCTGACTGCAGGGCCAGAGACAGGAGAGGGGTTAGGGGCAATTTGGGATCATCAAGGTACATACTAATGAGATGCAAATGAGCCTCTGCTTGTGGGTTCCAGGCCAAGCCCTCGAGATCCACATTCGAGCCCCCGGGCTGTGTCCACACAGATTTCTCTTGCCCACTGTAGCTCCGTGCTCCACCCAGCCACACAGACACAGACTCCACAGAGCCGCTGGACAACACTGGCCATTGACTTGAATCAGCGGGTCTCCCCATTGGGAATTCCCTAACCGGGTGGGGTTGGGGGTTAAAAATACATATTCCCAGCGCCGCCCTAGAGCTACTGAATCAAAATCTTTGGGAGTGGGGCTCAGGAATAGACGTTTAACAAGTTCCCTGGGGTGACTTTGCTGTGATGGGTGTTTGGAATCCGCTGAAGAAGGTAATCTCTTTCTTTAGGATCCTGCGTTCCTCTACGCCTCCTTTCACAGTTGATATCCCAATTGTGGCCACTCCGAGGCCCCAGTGAGGAGGGGGTGGGGAAGTTAGGAAAAGACCTCAGTCTTCACGACTTTAGGCTAGAGAAGTGATTCTCAAATGTCGGTGTATTAAAAACCGCAGCCTCATCGTCAGGAAGTCTGATTTAGTGAGACTACAGTGGGATCAGAGCTCACGTTTTCCCCTGTGGGTGGCCCACTGACCACTCAGGGGAGAACATCAGCCATCAGGTGAAGCAGACACAAGGTTATCTCTAAAGACGAACAGAAGAGCGGACAGGAGAGGGAAAGCAACGGCTCTCATTGGCGCCTGACTCTCACCCGGAAGTCTCTGAGTCTGCAAGTCTCTCAGTTCAGCAGCATCTCAAACCCCAGAGGCAACTGTTTACCTTCCTGTGGACAGGTCTGTCTGTCTGTCTCCCAGATAAAGACAGCGCCGTGAGCCACGTTCTACCTGCAATGAAGAGAACTGAAACTGAAAATAAAAAGGTTCCATCCACACGCCTCGTGACCCAGCCATGCCACTCTCAGGTGTATGCACAACAGAAGTGCGTACATATGCTTCCGAAAACATTCCCGAAAGCATTCCGAGAATGCTCAGAGTGGCGCTGTTCATAACAGCCCCGCGTTGGAAACAACCCAAATGTCCATCTAGAGCCGTTCGGATAAGTGCATTGTGACATGGCCATCTCATGGAATAGTATACAGCAGAGAAAATGAGACATTGCTCTAGGCAACAATGCAGATGAATCCCACTCACGTAATGCCAGGTAAGACAGTCACAGACAAATACAGATACTCTACTGTTCCAACTATATAAAGTTTAAAAGCAGGCTAAACTCATCTATGGATTAGATTAGGATAAAGTTACCCTTGTGAGGGGGCGAGGGGGTGTTAGTGACTGAAAAGGAATGGGATCTCTGCAAGGATGGTAATATTCTGTTTCTTTATCTGGAAAGGGGTTAGTTTCTGGAAAGTTCCTTGAGCTGCACACATATGGTTGGTGGGCTTTACATGCATATTGTACTTCATTAAAAACTTTTCTAAAAATGCTAATAAACGATTTCAAAGAAGACTTTTAATAAGAGGGAAGACGTTTAAATGCTAAGAGATTCTGACTATGGCAAATTGTGCGAGATTTCACGGCTATGGGATCTTGGACTCTTCCTGCCCCTGGAACCAGGAAGGAGACACTGCTCAGAAACCACGAAGTGTGGGAGCTGAGCCAAGGCACACCGGGGCTGTGGAAACCCGATGCCTCAGCAGTTCCCTTCCCCACACCCACCTCACCAGACCCACCCTCCACAGAACCGCAAGGACAATGGCGAGCCCACTTTCCACAGGGTTCCCAGGTTCAGCTGAGTTCCAGTTCATTGGGCTTACTTCATGCAGCAATTTTCTGTCCTCAGAGCAGTCTTCTGGGCCATTTTCTTGTTTGGTCCCCTCAAAGACTCTACAAGGGGAGCAAGGAGTATTTTCATTTTATAGATGGGGAAGTTGAGGCCCAGAGATGGGGATCAAAAGACTTGTCCAAGGTGATATTGCTAGCAAGCGACCCAGTAAGGACTCAAAGACAAGGCTTCAGGTGCCAAATTCACCACTCACCTGGCTACACCACAGATGAACTCTTCCCAGTATCACCTATCACTTAGTGAGAACTCGCCCTGTGGATGACTCAGAGCCCTTCAACCACCAAAAGAAGTAGATGGTATCATTTAATTCTCATTTTACAAATGAAAAACCTGACAGTCAGAAAGTCCAAGTGCCTTGTCTAAGGTCAATGGCCAGTAAGCATGGAGCATTGATTCGAACAATTGGTCTGTCAGAGCTGAGTGTGAGCGCCGAACCACTAGTCCAGTGGTTCCCAATCCAGCTGGACCTCACCTGGTGTTCCCTTGGAGCTTGGAGAAATACACAGTCCCTGGCCTCACTCTCAGACCCCACATTCTAATTTTGCAGACTGAGGATGGGGCTGAGAAATCTGTATTTTTAAAAAAATAGCCCTAGGCATTTGGGAAGCTCAGCTCTAAACTAGGCTACCACTGAAATACGACAGTAAAAACAAAATGATGTAAAGTTTAATTTAGCAATTTCCAAATAACTCACTGAACCTCTCTAATAATTAAAGTTCTCCTAACAATGGTACCCAAGCCCACAAGACGTATTTGAGAAGGGCCTGCCTGGCCAGATAACAGCTGCACTGGGCTGAGGGGTCCTGACTGCATCCGGAGGGCTCTTGAGGGGCTGGTGATGTCTGCTTTTCGCTCCAGTTGCTGGTTAGCCACGTCTACATTCACTTTGTAAAAATCCGTCAAGCTGTAACTTACAATTGATGCCCTCTGGTTTTGAATGTTTACAAAAAGAAAAAAAAGGCTGACCATTTGTCAGAGACACTGTACAAGCAATCTTTGCATAGAGTACAGTTATAGTAGGAATGCAGTAGGGTTCTACTATTTATATACTTCCAAGAGTTTAAGATTCTAGGATCTGAATTTTCTATGTTATGATTCTCTGAGTCAATTCCCAAGACTTCAGGAGCCCCCAAAGCTATAACAGTAGCTAATGTTTAGTGAACTCTTAATACGTTCCGACTACTATGCTAAAAGCTTTCCATGGATGAACCTTTGTGAGGTAGATAGCACTAAGCACCCCTCCACCCCTCAGAGAGGTGAAATGATGTGTCCAAGGTCACAGAGACAGACAGCCGGAAAGCCAGGACTAGAACTCGAGCCCCCTAGCTCCAGGGCTCATGCGCCCAACCTCGGTGCACACTGGTCTCGAGCTGTGCCACGGCCCCCAGCTAAACTTCTAGGTGTCTAAACGATGCATTTTGTGCCACCCAGCCTTGCGTTTGCTGGGAGGACCCAGAGGGAAGGGGCTGCTGAAGGGACAGTCGGCAGCTCTGAGCTGGGACACGTGATCACACGTGGGCCAACACGCACCCGCATGCTGACGTTACCCCACAGCTGGCATGTACCATCCTGCTCAGCTGGCACCGAGGCCAACTGCTGTGGCACCGGAGCCAAACGGGAACTGGGACCTGGAGAATTCTCCATTGTGGGCGCCCTGCCTCCTGCCGGGGAACGGACAGCTGCCGTTTACCTGCCGCTCAGGTCGCCTTGCAGGGGCCGCTCTAGTCTCAGGAACGGAAAAAGTCTCGGAAGGGGGGCAGGGCAGGGATTTTTCTCTTCTGCGGGCTTCAAACTGGAGAATGCTTAAGCCCTCACCTCAGGAGGAGGTGGATTTTAGGAGGTAATTTGTTAATCAATGGGTAATGGTGGACTATCAGGCACTGTGACTGACCAAGAAAGAGACAATGAGCTATCTGAACCTTCCACTCCGAACCCCTCCTTAAATTTCTGCTGCACCCCACAGCTAAAGACACCTAGCCAAGGCACGCTTTGATTTAAACTCCTCTGACATGGTCCTCCAATCTTTACAAAATAAAAGCCATACCCCTATGGTGATTTTCTGAAGCCCTTATGTTTTAAAGATATATATGGAAACATTTTCAGATGCAATTATATGTCTGGGATTTGTTTCCGAATAAGCTGATAGGGGAAGCATTGGTGGGGGTATAGAGGAAACGTAATTGTTGAAGCTGGGTGATGGGGTTTTTTTTATACCATTCTGCTTTTATGTATTTCTATAATTTCCCATTAATAAAAAATTATATGTAAATTACATTTTTTAAAAAAGCCGTACTCCTTGACCTAATATACAAGGGCTTCAATGACCCAGCCCTGTCCTACCTCTCCAAACGTTCCCCATCCAGCTGAGAGTTTCCTGCCTCACCTGCTGTTTTCCTTTTTTTTTCAACCACTGTGCCTTTGCACATGCTACTTTCTATTTCTGAATTGCCTTTCCCACTTTTCTTTCCTCATTTAAGCCTTATTCAGTCTTCAAACTGATGTGCAGTGCCAGCTCCTCCGAGAAGCCTTCCTTCATTGACTCCATAACTGGACTAATTATGGCTCCTCTGGGCCCCATGCCAGCCCGAGTTTTCCTCTATGTTACCGCCCACCTCAAGGTATGAAGCCGTGCACTTACGGGCCTGCCTCCATCAACTGTGAATCTTTGGGCTCCCGACACATCGTAAGTGCTCATTAAATGTCTATTGAACTAAGTGTTTAGAGAACAGAAGCCGTGTGACTGGAGGACGTGGCTTAGCTTTACCGAGTCTCTGTTCGTCTCCACACTGAAAACAGCAATAGCAACAACAAAAAGAAGCCGTAGAGGATTGTGACAGCTGACCCGCAGGGCAGTGGTGTGGAGTAGCAGAGAAGGCGTATGTGAAACGGTCTAACCTGGGGACAGGCGTACGAGGGGCTCAGTAAGTCAGAGCTCTCCTTCCGACGTTTAAATCTATCCCATGCCAGAAATGGCTCCCTGTCGGCTGCACACCAACCTAGGACACCGTCACAAACCGGCTACTGACTTTAGGCAAATCATTCAAAATCTATGGTTCCGCCTGTAAAATGGGTCCAATAAGGCCTGAAGGGAGACTTCAGGGAGCTCCTGAGGACCTTTGCATTTGTACAGTGACAGATACCTGCTGACTCGCTGGCAATAGTGATGAAGTGACGCGTGCTCGTGTGCATGCTTGTGCGTGCGTGTGCATGTGTTGGTGGGTGTTGGGGGAGGGGTCTGGTTTTTATTTTAGAGATTGGCACCTGAGCTAACATCTCTTGCCAACCTTCTTCTTTTTCTCCCCAAAGTCCCCCGCTATGTAGTCGTATATTCTATTTGTAGGTCCCTCTGGTTGTGCCAAGGGGTCTGATTGATGAGGTTTGTGTCCCCTGTCCCCTGAAGGGAAGCTTACAGTCTAGGGATCAACCTTGTTGTTGATCCCAAATTGCCTCCAGGAGACGTCGGGGGGTACGATTCCCTGGCCTCCGAGGCTGAGCACCCACATAGGAAAAAGGGCCCTCTCCTGAACAGGGCCAGGTAGAGGGAGATGGAGGAAGGTGAAAAGATCTGCACAGCAGTCCTGTTTCCCACTCCCTTGCTGTGTGACCTCAGTCAAGTTGTCAGCCTTCTCTGGTGAGGCCTCGGTGTCTCCATCTGTCTGATTCGATGATCTTTAGGGACCCTCTGACTCCCGACTCTTATCTATGATTGGGTTGGGCTAATGCTTAGTCCCTCTGAGTGACCGTTCTCGTCCATGAATTAGAAACGAAGATCCATCCATTCTCTCACAGATGCACAAGGCTGCTTTAACGCGCCAGGCGCCGTGCCGGACACGGGGGCCGGAGCAGCGAGCAACACTTCGTAGGAGAGACGACGTCAAACAAAAAATACACAATAAGGAATACTGCAGTTAGAGTTATGACTTGCTCAGGAAGACACCCCAGGGGAAGCAGACAGGAGCCTATTAGTGATGACTGTGGACGTGATAAATAAGTCCCGGGCACGACATGCCTTAGCTCATTTAATCCTCACATCAATCTCTGAGGAAAGGACTATTATTAGCCCCCTTTTTCAAATGAGGAGACTGAGGTTAGAGAAGTTGAGGCCCAGGTCACACAGCTAATAATCTGCAGGATTTGGACCCACACTTTTCTTTGTAAACCTGTCTCTAAACCCCGTTATAAACGTAAGCGTCAGTACTGTTAGTCATAGAAAGCTAGCTCAGCTTGTGCTGGGGACCCAGGAAGCACGAGAGGCTTGGCCCATGTAGTACTGAAGGGTCCCAAAGGCAGGGCCCCTCGAGGCGGTGCAGGGAGGTCCCCGACTGCCCCAGCCCCGTCGCCCCCAGCACACACCAGTTTTCTCTAAGGCTTGGCACCTGCCCCACGTCCTCTCCCACCTGGCCTCACCTGGCCAGCGGCAGTGCCGGTGCTGTGGCCTGTCATGGGGCAGCTGGAAGGAGAACTCCCAGGCCAAGGTGCGTTCAGTTGTACCCAGGGAAGGTGTGCAGGGAGCGGAGGCTGGTGGCGCAACTCCCAGAAGGTGGGTGTGGAGGGAGCCCGGCAGCCTCTCCCTGTAGAAAGCCCAGCACAGCCGACACGGGCTGGAGCACGTCTGTGTCTTCCGGGTCTGGTTCCCAGAGTCCTTAAGGAGGCCGCTAAGACTCATGGCATCAGAAGGGAGTGCCAGGGAGACCTTCACTCCCTCTAATTCCTCCTCCATGTTACAGATGAGGAAACTGAGGCCTGGGGAGCTCATGGCAGAGGAGACCTTGCTGTTTCACTCCATCAGGTTGGCCAACATGGACTCAGCACCTTCCTGCCGGGAGTGTAACTTGTGCTCCACAGAGCGCCTGGGGGAAACTGAAGCTGGCCTCTTTCTGCCCCGTGGGATGGCGAGCCCCTCGGCAGACACATCCCTGCTCTGCCTACCCAACAGGCTCGTTGGGGTGAGTCGATTAAGAATGGATCTTAACAATAATCTAGCCACTTTTATTTTATATGTTGGGAAAGAGGCCCAGAGAGGTATAGAAGTGTCTTAGGCCACACAGCCTGTGAGTTACAGGGACATGAGTAATGAAATTCTCGTTCCACCATTTCCAAATGCCTGCTTTGAAAACTTAAAATTTTCAAATGACCATGCATACTCAGCCCAGTCCCTGAACGCAGGAAGCATGGGTGAGTATCAGCTGTAATAATAACTGTTAGCAGTGTTCTGCGTGGGGGGCACTGGTAACTCAGCCTCTGCCCGCCATCCGTAGAAGGAGCTGCCGGACAACAAGTGCTCGAGTCCTGAGTCTGCTTCTCTGCCTCCCTCCTCTGTCCTGAGCCCAGGCCGTCAGCTCAGGAGTGCGGCTGGGGACAGAGGCAGCCTCTCTGAGCCCTTGTCAAAGGTTGGCACGGCCCCGCTGCTCCCACACTGGGGCAAATAGCACCCCCTCCCCCAGTAGAGGGCTGAACTCTGGCCTGGTGGCCCTGCTCAACGTTCCACTCCAGCTCTCCTGCCTCTGAAGATAGGCATCGGATTCCTGCTTCCCCCAAGACAGGGGGAGAGAGCTGCTCCCACACCCCCACCCACCCCGGTGCACCTCGGGTGCCTCTCAGACTCACAGCCTTCCACGGCACCCCCATTTGACAGCCAGGAAAGCTGAGGTTCTAACCTGGGTGCCTTTAAAGTGTCACATGAGAGCCAGGGTGGCCAGGCCATCAGATCTCCCTCAGGCCCTCCCTCCTTCCTTCTCCTCCTCCGCAGGTGGCTTTGTCTGTGATAGCGTCCCTGTGCCCCTGGGGACTCACGCAAGAAGCCGGCACCTCGTGGTTCCCCGGCCCCAGCACTGCCTCCTAAAACCGTGGAGGACACCGTCCTCGCATCTCCCTGAAGCCTCATCCCCAGAAAGCCCAGGCAGGGAATTTCATTCTCCCAAGGACAAGAGTCCAACTCCACACACGTGCAAACATGACCTTGCTCCTCCAGGAGATCAAAGTCCTCGCCTTGTCCATTCCTGGGTCCCAATCCCCGGCCCCCAGGCTGGGGCTGGTTACATCTCTGGCTTCATTCAAGGGGATCCAAGGCCCAGGTGTCCCTGTCCTGCCCCCACCATGCCTGCCCCAGCCATCTCCTGGTTCCCTCTCTTCCTTCCAAGAGCCCCTAAGACCAGCCTGCTCTGGGGCAAGACAGAAGAATGGATTAACTTTGCAACCCCCTGCCCCCAGCTTCCCATCCTCCCGCAGTTCTTACCTGTGCCCTTCAGGTAGGGGAGGGGGCCCCGGGGTGGGCTGCTGGGCTCAGCCCCTTTCACCCGCTCGGGGCTGACAAGCTCCGGGGAAAGGCAGGCGCAGAGACGCGAAGCAGGAAGGCGCGCGCTCTCCAAACAGGCTGCTGAGAAAGTTGGAGTAGGTGTGTCCCAGCCCAGGAGGAGGAGGAGGGAAAAGGAGGTGGGAGAATTGAGGCGGATCATCCCCTCCTGCCAGCTCGCTGTCTCACGGAGAGGGAGGGAGCAAGCCAACTGGTTTGTGGCCCAGAACGCACAGTGGGGAATGGAGTCATGGAAAATGACGGCTGGGAAGTTGCTGTGAAATCAGGCCCATTTCCACCTCCCTGATTGGTTTTACAGAGGGATAAACTGAGGCCCGAAACAGAGAGTCCTTGCCCGAGGTCACACAGAGACCATGAGGGGACTGGGAAAGGACCCAGGTGGCTTAGCTCTCCGGCCAGTGTTCTCTCCACTCTCCTCCCCAAAGCTGCAGGTCTGAGACCAGCAACCACACCATCCCTCCCCCAAGGCCTGGTTCAGACCCCTGGCACAGCCACCTACTAGCTTGGTAACCTTGAGTGACTTACTTAATCTGAGCCTCAGTTTCCTTTTTTGAAAAGATGGGGACAATAATAACTCCTACCTCACGAGGCTGTTATGAGGATTAAATGAGACAGAGGTTGATGGAGGGCACTTAGAAGGGAAAGGCCCCCATAAGATAATTCTTCTCCTTGTTACTGCTATGAGCTGTGACTTCCTCCCAAAGTGACTTCACTCTCCAAGCTCTGGCTTCCCCACCTGTGAAATGGGGCTAACAAGAATCCCTGCTTCACGTGGTTGTGCAGATTCACAGCACAGACTGCGTGTGTAAAGTGCAAAGCATACTGCCTGGGAACAAGCCGGGAGGCAAGACATCTTAGTTTTGATGCATTTTACGGGGTGCCTCTCTGCTCTGGCTCTCCAAATGGTCCCAATGTGCACCCTGTGTCGAGAACGAGTGTTCTAATGGAAGGAGAGTCAGACAGGAATTAGCTCTCTTCCCTCCTCCCTGTTGCTATGCTTTTTGGTTATAGAGGCGTTCATTTGCTTGTTCCATGTGTGCACACACGGCAGAGGCCCTATACCTCCCCTTTTCCAGACACTGTATGGGCCACCGGGGACATAGAGGTAAATGAAATAGTTCCTGCCCCACAGAGCCAAAAACAGTTCTGCAACCATCCTATCCAATGCCTCCCACCCGCAGCACCCCAGGCCTTGCAACCCCTCTGCAGCTTCCCTGGGAAATAAGTGAGTCTTTGCTTGCACACTGCTAATTACAGGGAGCTCATTACCTCTCCCAGATGTCAGTTCTGACTCTTAGCAAGTCTACCTTATGTTCAGCTGAGCTGCAACCCTTGAGCCTGGTTAATAAACAAGAATTCTACGTATCTTTATTATTACAGTTATTATAAGCCATGTGACCCAAGGCAAATGACTTAAATTTGCCAAATCTCTGTTTCCCCATTTGTTTGATGGGCTCACAATGGCTGGGGCCACTCAGAACAGATCTGCTTCTTCTGCCATGTGACAAAAACTGAGGTCTGGGTCGGCAGCTAAGACAGGGTTTTCTAGTTCAGGCTGGACCCTGGGAGAAGGGAGCCAGGACTCTGGCTCTGTTGCTTATGAAGGAGTAATGAGGTTCTTAGCTGTTTCCCAGCCTTAGGAGATGCTCATTCATGGAGCTGCTGTAGCCAATAGGGGCCCCGCCCTCAAGGATCTGTCACCAGCATCGAGGATGACCACAGGGGTCAAGTGGGCTGCTGTGGTGTGTCGCCCAAAACCTCCAGAGGAGCTCCCGACCAGGAGGAACCTCCCAGGCCTCCCTCCCACAAGCCGCCTCTACCCCGGCTGAGAGGCCAAGGGGTTCGCAGCGTGACGGGAGCCGCTGTGATCAGCTCCAATGGGACGACTGACCTGAGCAATTATCCGCCCGGCTGAGTGCCACCCAAGTCTCTGAGCCTGGGCCGATTAGGCATTAACTGGAGGGAGGGTGGCCGGGGGGCTCCTGAACCCTTTGACTAGTCATGTGCAGAGTGGCAGGCGACTGTCTTCCTTCGAGCTCCCATCCAGGCTAAGGCTGGCCTCCAGCCTGTCCAGTACAGGGACTGCTGCAGTCTAGGGGGAAAAGGGCCAAATGAGGATTGGGATGGACTGCAGAATCCCGTAACACCACCGACATTCATCCCCTCCTCCCAGTTCCCCTGCGCTCCTGACTCAGGCGCTGGTCCTTCTCCTGGCTGGCCCCAGGACCTTCCTGGGCCATCTCCTGGCCTCCAGCCCCCCAGGAAGCAGGGAAATCAGACTCCTCAGTGTCTCCCAAGCATGCTTGGAACCTTTTCATTGTGAGAAGCTCACAGCTTCCTGGACAGCTACAATTGTGCCGATCCATCTTGATATAGCCCATAAGCCACCTCCCCCCACCCCCCTGACCCCCCCTGACCTGAGTGAGAAGTAATAATAATAACAATAGCTAATCTTTGTGGCAGGCACTCAACTCAGCCCTCTGCAGGGATTATCTCATTTCTCTGAACACCACCACAAAGGATTAGGTGCTGTTATCTTTCTCTATTTTTCAGATGAAGAGACTGAAGCTCAGAAAAGCTTTAATTACTTGCCCAAGGTCACCGGTCTAGACTAAGCTACATTTCAAGCCCCAATCTGTCTGAACCCCTAACCCCTGGGCTGCACTGCCCTGGGTCTCTCCTGCCCACAGACCTCTGGCTGAACCTCCTGTGGGCCCCTCTGCCCCGTGTTCTGCTTGTATGTGTGCCTCTCCTCACTCCGCTCCTGCCCCACTCTATCTCAGCTCCTCAGGGACGGATCTCTGTGTCACCCAGTGGTTCTCAACCGAGGTTGCACATTGGCATCACCTGGGGAGCATCTCCATCTCCCGACGCCCAGGCCCCCCGGACCCATTACACCAGACTCCCCGGTGGGGGTGGAGGCGTCAGTGTTTCCTACATGGTGCCAGCACTTCGTAGGCACTAAAAAGAATTGTATCTGCTCCTGAATCCCCTGCCTGGACCTCAGTTCCCCTATCTCCATGAAGCAAGTGTTGAATTTTGATCTTTAACGTCCAGCTCTGATGTTCTAAAGTTCTAATAGTCTTTATGAGGATGAGGATGTTGTTGGCTTCTAAAGAAAGACCTAGCCAATAGTTGCTGTCTACCCTCCTGCTTGCCTGAGGAGAGCTGTGTTCTCCGCTGTGGACTGGCTGAGTTGTTTCTCCTGCCCTCCTAGGTTTTTCTTTCTGGAGCAAGCTGTCCACATTTACCACGGGGTGGAGAGCATAAATGAGGGACTTGGGCAGCAATGAAAATTCTAACCAGGTGGCAAATTCCAGGAGCCCATAGAGTCTGGAAGCACAGATAGTGTTATTTTCATTTCAATAGATTGAACCCCTTCAATTCCTTCCAGGGCAGGCTAAAGTCTCAGGGTTATTCATAGACACAAATCATCAGAGACAGCCCATCACAGGTGCGTGTGCAGGGTTGGCTGACCGACGTCTGGGTTGGCCCAGGACTCAGGGGGTTCCCAGGATGTGGGGCTTTCAGTCCCAGGGAAATGGGGACGGTTGGTTGCCCTAGTGGAGGGAACTGCTGTGTTACCGCCCCTCGTGGGTTCTCCACCCAGAGGAGGTGCCGAGTGAGTGTGGTCCACCTTGGAAGACCAGTCTCAAGAGAAGATTCAGCTCACTGGGGACAGTTGGTTGCTGGACTGGTTACACTGAGGCAACGTGTTCAATGAACATGAAATGCAAACTGTCATTCGCAGGGCTGCAGTCCCTTCCATTGTGCTGCATCCTCCCTGGGGAGGGTCACACAGCACGATGGGAGTGGGACTGGGAGACAGGTACAGAGAGAGACCCTGGAGTCTGGTCTGTGGACCTGTGGACAGGAAAGGCTCTAGAGGCCTGGCTGTCAAAAGGACACGATGCCTTTAAGGAGGATGAAGTCATCGGGGGCTGAGTCCACCTGGTTCTGCGAGGGCTGCAGCCTGCAGCCGAGAGGGAGAAGCAGAAGGTGGAAGGCAGGTGGGCCGTGGGGGCCGAGCCTGGGATGTCAGCTCTGTGGCTGACAGACGGGACCCAGCAGGAGTGGGAACAGCCATCCCTGGCGTTGCCTGGGGTGCCCGGGAATGTAATCAAACACTCAGCAGACCCGCTGGCCGTGGGCATCTGGGCACCACCGGGCCCTGCAGATCATCCTGGCCCCCAGCTGGCAGTTTTGATGGGCTCCTGCCAGGAGAAGCGTCCGGCCTTGTTGGCCAGGCCAGTGAGCATGAGCTCATCTGCTGCCAAGCCAGCCCTCCGTCGGCTGGCCCCGGGCAGGTGCTGGCGAGTGGGGCTCTGGTGCTGAGAGCTATTGGAACCAGGCTGGCAGGTTCAATGGCCTTGCTTAGTCACCCCAACAGGAAGCCTGGGAGGTGGGGAGCCACTATGAAACAGAACCTCTGATGCTATCCCCACCCTTGGCTGCCCCCAGACTTAAGGTCTAATGTGGCCCTGGCCCAGAGAGGCCCCGTACCTCTCCCATGTCCCCTTCTCCACAACCATGAACTACATTTCCAGCATCATCTCCCATTTCTCCCTATTGTATCAACAACCATAAGAATTGCGGTGCTAATAACAACTAACATGTGTTATAATTTATTAAGTACTAGGCTAGGCATCATTTCATTTGACCCTCAGATAAAGCCTCCCAATGAGGCACTATTATTATCATTTTCTCATTTTGCTGAGGAAGGAAGCGAGATTCAGAATTTTATGTGACTTGTCCAAGGTCGTCATACCCTTGAACGGTAGAGCCAGGGTTTGAACTAAGCTTATCTAGCTCTAAAACCTGTGCTCTTAGCCTCCACCCGCATGTCATGCTTCAACCAAATCACAGGATCTGGACCCACGCGTATGCCACCCACACTGAGAAAGTCCTACAGTTGATTCAGTGCTCTGCTGTCTTATCTTGCAAATCTAGCTACCTTGTGAATAAGGTTCCCCACGTTGTCATTTTGCACTGGGCCCCGCAGGTGACATAGCTGGTTCTGCAGATCAGCCAGCTTCCTTCTCCCAGCCTCAGCCTATAACCCTCCATTTGCTGGTACTGGGTCTCTACCCAGGTTGCCATCCCACCTGCACCTACCAGGCCCATCGCAATGTTGCCTGCTCAGGAGCGTCTCTCAGTCCCCTTGATGAGGCCTCCCCATGAACTGCTAGGGCTTCCGTGCCCTCTCGGAGCACACACTGCTGTGCTCTGGTCCCACAGGGAGGTCAGGGCAGGATCTCACTGTGTGGTCCTCATCTCGTGTCTGCACCTGTCGGGGGAGTGGAGCACAGGGTGAGATTTGGACTTGAAGGCAAGCCACTGGATTCAAACCCAGCTCTGCCATCTTGCAGCTGTGTGGCCTTGAACAAGTTACTTAACCTCTCTGGGAAGCAATTTCCTCCTCTGCCAAGCAGAGGTGGTAACAGTTCTTATCTTTGGGGATGGTCAGGATTAAAAAGGTGATGAATCAGTAAAACACTAAGCAGTGTGCCTGAGGCAAATAAAATGGTAGCTTCCTGGATGGGTTTGGCGTCTAATTCATCTCTGAATTTCCCATAGCTCTTCGTATAGTGCTAATGAGAGGCGACAGGTGCAGAGGACGGACAGATCTAGAAGTGCTTTGGAAGTGCCACAGTGCCACACAAGCAGAGAAGAAGGACATGACTTTACAGATGAAGAGACTGAGGCCTAGCGAGATTTCCTGGCCTGTCCAGGGCCCTGTGACCCTCTCTCCTCCGATCCCAGCTCGAGTGCTTGGGTCCTGCCGGGTCGCTTCAAGGCCAGCAGCACAAAGGGCCTCAGGGACAGGAGTCTGCTCTCTGCTGCCTGAATTCCAGAGGCAGCTCTGGCAGCCCACCAGCCCTGTGTCCCTTGGCAGCCACCTTCCAGACATTCTGCCCATGCGAGGAAGAGTCCAGCTCCCAGGGAGGAAGCCCCAGAACCACGCCTCGACAGGGGAAGGGGCAGCAGGGAGTGAGGCCAGGGTCTCCTGGGGAACAGGGATTGCCAGCCACTCTGGGTCCCTCAGCACTGAAGCCTCCTCACAGGCCAGGCTTCAGGCCCACAGCTCAGGGAGGGTTGCCCAGGGAAAAAAGACTCAGTGGCTCAGTGGTCTTCTAACTTCAGACTTAGTAGGCATCATCGGGCAGGGTAGGGGGGTGCTATGGGGTTATTAGAAAGCACATTCCAGGCCCCACCTCCCCATCATGGAGGGGCCCAGGATGCTGCCTTTTTAAACCAGCTTCCAAGAGGGTGCAAAAGCAGGTTTTGGAGCCACTGGCTTGGTCAACTGTATAGATGATAGATGAGGAAGCTGAGGTCGAGAGAGGAAAGGGAATTGCCCAAGCTTGCCCAGCAACAAGGCTGTCCAAACGGGAGCCACGGCCCCTATTGGAAACAGGAGGGCCTCGGAGGCAAGCTGCACAGGGCAGGGGAATCCAGAGAGGAGGTGGGCTGAGCACAGGGCTCAAAGAAAAGTTAGAAAGACAGGCAATATTTCCCCCTTCTCGGCCCACCACCATCCCTGCACCGCTCGCCCACAAAGGCTGCCAACTGGCCTAACTCAGGAGTGCACAGAGCCCCAGCCCCACACATGCTGGCTCTGGGTATCCAACCTTCCTCCCCCTCCACTCTCCTAGTAGGTTTCCTTCTAATGTCACTATGTACAAGAGAGAGCACCACCTTGGAGTAAAATCTTCTGGGCTCAAGTCCCAACTCAGTCACTACCATGCTGTGTGGTCTTAGGCAAATTCCCGACCCTCTCTGACTCTCAAGTTGCTCATCTGCAAAATGACGGACTAGACCAGCTTTTCTCAAAGTGCCGTTCATGGATCGGCTCCACAGAAGCACCCAGACACTTTGCTAAAATGCAGATTTTCAGACTTCCAACCAGATAAAATAGGTGAAAAAATTGGGAGAAGTCTTTTTATTTAAGATTGGCACCTGAGTTAACAACTGTTGCCAATGTTTTTTTTTTTTTTTTTCTGGCTTTATCTACCCAAATCCCCCTGGTGCATAGTTGTATATCTTAGTTGTAGGTCCTTCTAATTGTGGAATGTGGGACGCTGCCTCAACGTGGCCTGAAGAGTGGTGCCATGTTTGCGCCCAGGATCCGAACCGGCGAAACCCTGGGCCACTGCAGCAGAGCGCGAGAACTTAACCACTTGGCCATGGGGCCAGCCCCGAAGTCTTTTTATTTAAATGTTGCATTTGCACAAACAATGCGTGATACATTTTCCTTATAAAATAATAAAATATTACATTTAAGACAAAAGCCCTCTTTGCCACCACCACCAATACCTTCTCCAAAGGCAGCCAATATAATTATTTAGGTGTGTAACCTTTCTAGATATTTGTATTCACACATAAATATACCAGTAGGAAATATTCAGCATTCAGGGTTTTTGTTGGTTTGGGAGGAGGTGGTTGTTATAGTATCTTTTGTGTTATTCTGCAACTTTTCCAGCCAATAGTGTGTCTCAGTGCCTTTTCATGGAGTACACATAGATCCACCCCATGCTTCGAGCTCCCCACATCATTCTGGGGCTCCCTCAAGTTTGAGAACCTCTGAGCTAGATAAACTCTGATATCACATCTTTTAGGGGCAGGGTCACTGGGCTATTTCCCAGGAATGTGGGAAAGTCCAGCCTAACTGCAGTGTCCTTGGCACTTGGAGCTGGTCTCCACTACTCAGATTTCCCCTATCAAGGGTGTGGCCCTCTGGGATCCAGCTACTTTCCTTCCCTGAGAACCCTCAGGGCCACTCCCTCCCTCCTTTACCAAACCCTGGTCACCCTTATGTCATCTCTCCAGGCAAGGCTGACTCAGGCTCTCCCTGCCACCCGGAAGGCAGCTCCCCATGGCTCTTGATGGGGTCTAACTGGTTTGACTTGGTGAGGCAGCCTGTGGTTTCCCAACAGCTCCTCTCTGGAGACCTTCAAGCACACACCATCTGACTCTGTGGGGATCTCAGGAGCTGTCTGGGTCCAGAGTAGTGGTGTTCTCTTCATCGTCCTCAAGGCTCTGCCATAGCTGCAGGACCTTGAGCAAGCCCCTGTCCTTCTCAGAGCTTCCCTCTCCCCATCTGTAAAATACAGTTGTACTCATTAGTCTCTGTGCCTGGCAAGAGCATCTAGCAAGCAAATCTATGCAAGATTGCTGAATGAATAGCAGTTGAAAAGTCCCTTTCAGCTCCTAAGGACTGTGAATTCGAGGCAACCAGTGTGAACAAAATGCTTACCATGTGTGTTGCCCTAGACTGGGAACTCAGCGGGGAGACCCTGGAAAAGACCTGGTCCTTGCCCTTGGGTTGCAAACAGTCCAGTCGGGGGCTCAGTCATCTAGTCAATCAATATTTCCCTGGAGTCTAGCATGGGGCAGGAATGGAGCCAGGTCCAGGCAATACAGGAAAGACACGGGGTCCATTCACAAGTGAAGTGAAGATGTGGGTTAGGAGAGAGGCAAGTAGACATTGTGGTCACACAGACTAAGTGTCCTGTGAAGAGGTTAGAGGAGAAGGACTGAGTGGGAAGATGAGGAATATGGAGAGGAGAAGAAGGAAATACAAGAAGGGAGAGTGTGTGACACATGGCAGGCTCTGAATAAATGTTTGCTAAATTGAATAGACTGATTATTACAGAGAGCAAATCATGATAAAGGGATACATAGAAATAGATGAGTGTGTTAAACATATGACAGAAGTAAGCAGATGAAAGTAAGTTAGTAACGCATGGATGGATGGACACAGAGATGGATGGATGGATGGATGGGTGGATGATGGACAAATGGATGGGCAAAGAGAGAGACAGACAGACAATCTTGGTCCAAGATCATTGGATGTAGAGTCAGACGTCCAAGTTTGGATTTGGGCCCTTCTGCTTACTGACTCTTACTGATCATGTGACCATAGGAGTTTTGTGCTGTAAAACAGGGATGGTCAGTCCAGTCTGCCACCTTCTCCAGGAAATTATGAGAATTGCCTGATATAGTAGATGAGAGGGGGCTTTGCATAAAGCTGCACGCTATTGTCACAGGATAGTGACTACAAGCAAATCTGAAGGACTTTTCAGTTCCAGATACGCATAAAAAGGATAATCTAAGAGATTCAGAACCCGTGTGGAAAGAGTGACTGACAGAGGAATAGACGCAGGAGCTGGAATTTATATTACACAACGGTAGCTCTCCTCCAGCAAGTAAGAGTTGAGAAAACTGAAGGCTCCATGTTTGGGGGCTACTTGAGGTCAGCGCCGGGCTTACTCACTTTTGTCTCACCATCCAGAACACGCCACCCCTCCCTGACACAGCACCTTCTGCTGTGATGCTCCGCTCTGCTTCCCTCTTCAGGGTCACCTCGATAACCCAGGCTCAAGGTCAGTGTCTAGAGCACCGATATCAGAATCGCTCTGATGCCCACTGACGAGTAGAGTCTGGGTCCCCCTTCTGTCCTCTAAATCAGTGTCCTTTGATGTGCCCAGGCTGAGGATACCCAGCTCAGGGCCCTGCACCCAGTGACTGTTTAGTTATAACTGATCATTTTCCAGCTCTTGCTCCTTGCCCTGGGTCACTGATGGTGCCTGGCAGGGTAGAGACTTGCACCCAGCTCTCTTGCCGCCTCTTGCAGGGCCAGTGCCTTCTGCCTAGAGGCAAGGAAATGGTCCAGATGACCTCTCCATGGCCCTAAGCTCTGCGATTTCAGACTCCACAGCAGCTCCCAGACACAAGAGCTCCAATTGCCCAAGGATTTCAAGCTAAGCCCTCCAGCTTTCACCAGGCTGCTGTGGGATCCTCAGAAACCCGGGGCTGAGGGAGGCCCAGTGGAGATAAGTGGTTCTTGTTCTTCCTGCCACCTGGCAGCTGCTCAGATGGAGGCCACTCTCATGCCACCGCTGCAGTCCCAGGCTGGAGGAATGGGAGCCTCGCAGAGAAGCAGAGCTGCTAATTACCCACAGAAGCCCCGGGGTTGTTTAGAGCAGTTGTTCTCGGCCCCTGCTGCTCATTGGAATCACCTGTGGAGCTTTACAAAGTACTTCTCTCTGGGTCCACTCCCAGAGATTCCGAATTCAGCGGGGTGAGGTGCAGACCTGGGCATCGGATTGTTCAGACTCCCTAGGCGACGCCAGTGCAGAGCTGAGGTCAGAAAGCAATGCTTCGAGGCATCCCTTACACAGGGACTTGTTGTGTGAATTTCCAGCTGGACTGCTAAGCATTGAATCCCCATTTTCCAGATGGAGAAAATGAGACTTAGAAATGTGGGACAACATGCTCCAGTGCACACAGTGGGCTCCTTAAAGCCACAGAAACCAACCCTGCCCAACTTACACAGAAGGGGATTTTCATGCAAGGCTTTGAGCGACACAGAGAATGAGAGGGCAGAGTTCCTGGTTAGACCTCCCCAAAAGACAAGAACCAGGAATGAACGGGCAGTTCACTCAGGCCATCATCACCAGAAGGACGCCCCTCCTCTCCGTGAGCCAGGCCTCTCAAGGTCCCCATTGCTGCGAGGGGGGTTGGACTGGCCAAGCTTGGATCCCATGCAGGGCTGGGATGAGGGGGAGGCTGACCCTGCACTTGTCTGACCCTGAGAGGGAGTGCCTCCTTAAATTTTGCAACCTAGGTGCCTTAGGCCCCTGATGCCCCTCACCCTAATGCTGGGCTTGGTCCCAGGCTTGCACCTTGGCCCAGGGAGAGGGTACCTGGAGTGACAGCTCAATGAGACTGCATCGAATAGCTGCTGTGTGCCTCCCCAAAGGACAGTTAGGGTGCTGTTAGCAAAAGGAGAGGAATGGACGCTGGCTGGGTGAAAATACAGGTGTTTACTCCCCGGCTTTAGAGCAGAATGGTTAAAAACAAGACTCCTGGAGTTGGATGAATCTGGATTGAAATCCAGGGTCTCCCCTTAGTAGTTACCTGACCTTGGACGAATCAGCTTGCGTCTCTGAGCCTCCAGGTGTTTACCTAGAAAACGATGTTAATAATGGTCCCATCTGTTGACCTGTCTTCTGGCTCTTTATTCCACGTTCTTGCCTCTATACCAACGGACTCAAATTTTCCAGTGAGGGCAACTGACTGCAAAGGACAATGGGCTTGGGCCCCCCGGGGTCTGGGGGCAGAGTCTGAAACCACTCATAGCAAGCACACTCTTCTTTGAGACACACATCCGCATTTTGTTCTGGGTTTGCTTCTGTGGCGTCTGTCTGCTGCGCTAGCTGGAAGCTCCACCGAGGAGGCGCTGGCGGGTCTTGTTCACCACTTCACCGCCGTTGCCCAACAGGGGGTGTCGACATGAATTGAGGGGGAAAGCAGAGGGGAGGAAATTCTGGTGCCAATGTGGAGAGCGAGAGGGTTTTATCTCTAAGTACTCAACCGACAGTAGATGAGACTCTGCAAGACACCGGTTGGTTACCAAAAAGTAACAAAGCCTCCTGCTCACCCCCATAATTGCTCCTCTGAATTCATTAAAGGATTATCCCCAAGACTGGGGGAGGGGAGGAGCCCAACCTGGGAGTTCTGGCGGCAGCACCACCTCCTCCGAGGCAGCAGGGAGACCTGGGGACCTCAACTGCAGCAACAACAGCCAGGTCGGGAGTCAGGGAGGTGGGGTTCTAGTCCTATCTCTGACCCTCAGTGACTGTGTGACCTTGGGTGGGTATCCTCCCCTCTCTGGGCCTCAGTTCTCTCATCTGTGCAATGAATGAAGGTGGGCTAAGAACAGTGGTTTCAAGCTATGCTTCAAGGAGCCCTAGAGCCCCAAAGAGGGGTTCTTAGGAGCTGCCTTGGGGGAAGGGGCAGCGGAAGGCAGGCAGGACAGGTAGGAGTGGGGCCCCCACTCTTTTCAACCAGAATGGCCCCACTTGAATCTGTTTCCCACCCTGGGTTTCCTCATAAGGAGGTGATGGGTGTAGAGATTATGAAGATAAACACCGAGCCCTCACACGTTGCTGAGTGGATTAAATGAGATAATTTGCCAAGTGCTTAGCACAATAACCCCACAAAGTATTTGTATCTCAATTTTACCGATGAGGAAACTGAGGCTCCAAGCTGTTAAATAACTCGCCTAGGGTCAGACCTGGCATGCAAATGCTTGCAGTCAGGCCCCTGAATCGTCACTTTTAACCTTGCTTTGATTAAGAGTACAGACGGTTGGTTTCAACTGCCAGGCTCTTGAGGTCTCTGCTGCTTACTAACACCGTGGCCCTGAGCACCTGGAGGGCCATTGAAGGAGCTCATGCACACGAGATGCTTCACATAGTACTCGGCTTATGGTAGAGGCTCTGTCGTCATTAGCTACTATTAAGATTATTAGTATTTCACTTTCACGTGAAGACTGATTCCACCCTGAAAAAGTGTTTGGAATGGGCTGGAGTAGCTGATCCCCAAAGATCTATGAGCCCTGGCGGTCTCCTTCTCATAGGGAGGGATCATGCTGCAGGTGGGCAACACCCTGCTGTGCTGGGTGGGTGGGTCGGTGGGATGTCAGCCCATAAAGAAGCTTTTGCTTATTTTCACAAAATGAGAAAAAGAAGTGAGATTTTCATAAAGATCACTTTATTTTATTTAAAGGGCTGTCCTTGAATCCGAAATGACAACCTATCTCACAATAAAAATGGTGATCTATGTGCGCTTGCTATGTCCCAGACACCTTACACACAGGTTCTTCTTTAATCCTCACAGCATCCCCCAGACAGTTGAGGAAACTCACACTTAGTACAGTCAATTAATTGCCCCAAGGTCCCACAGCTGAAAAAGGGCAAAGCAGGGACTCACACTGAAGACCCTGGGGTGCCAGAGCTCTGCACGCTTCACCAACACGCTGTTCTCCCTGGGGCCGGCTTTTACGTGTAACAGCTTTATTCAGATATAACTTACACACCATGAAATTCACCCGTTTAAAGTGTATGAGTCAATGGCTTTCAGTTTATGAACAGAGTTTTGCAGCAATGGCCAGAGTCTAATTTTAGAACACTTTCATCACCCCAAAAAGAAACTTCATACCCATTAGTAGTACCAGGCCCGGGGAAAATCTCCTTTCTTCTCTTCTTGTGTTCTTATGGCTGGACTAATAATAAAATAGACACAAGACCAGATTAACAGGAGAAAAACCCAGTTTAATATGTATTGGAGATCATAAAGAAACGGTGCACAGAGAGTGAACAACGTAGGCAGTATATATATCTTTTACACAAAGAAACAGTAAATTTGTGAAGAATTCACAAGACAAAGAAACTTCGATTTGAGGTATGTGATTAGTGAGGAACTGAAGCAGAGTTGAGGCTGGAGGTAGTTACGCTGGCTTCTCAGCCCTGAATCCCCAGCTCTGCCGGTAAGGATGCAGGGTGAGCACCTGTCACCGAGGAGATTTCTTTCCTGCTTTCAGGGGGCCCAGAGACAGGAGGGTCACAATGCCCTTTTGCTTCTCAGGTAACTTTAATTCAAAATAACCAATATGCCATTGTGGGATATTTTGGGGTGCCCTCCCCTGGTTCCCAACAGCAGTTACTCCTCAGTCCCCATCCCTCACCTCCAGCCCCTGCCAACCGCCAGTCTACTTTCTGTCTCTGTAGATTTGCCTATTCCAGACACTTCAAATAAATGAAATCATACTACGTGTGTTCTTTTTTCACCAGCTCCTTTCACTGAGCGTAATGTTCCCGAGATTCATCCACGTGGTAGCATGTGTCAGTACTTCATTCCTTTCTGTGACTAAATAAAATTCCGTTGTATGTGTATACCCCACTTCCTTTACCCACTCATCAGTTGATGGAAAATTGGGCTTTTTCCACTTTTTAGCTGTTAGGAATAATGCTACTACGAACATTTGTGTATGACTTTACTTTTTATTCATTTACTTTTTGTGGACATATGTTTTCATTTCTCTTGGGTAGACACGTAGGAGTGGAATGGCTGGGTCGTACAGTAACTATCCTCAACATTTTGAAGAACTGCCGATCTGTTTCCCAAAGCAACCATTTTGCACTCCCACCAGCAGTGTCTGAGGGTTCCAATTTCTCTGCATCCTGGCCAACACGTGCTATGATCTGCCTTCTTGATTATAGCCATCCTAGTAGGTGTGAAGTGGCGTCTCATTGTGGTTTTGATTGGCATTTCCCTAATGACTAAAGATATGGAGCATCTTTTCATCTGCTCATTGACCATTTGTGTATCTTCTCTGGAGAAATGTCTACTCAAATTCTTTGCCTACGTTTTAATTAGGCTGTTTGTCTTTTTGTTGTTGAGTTGTAAGAGTTCTTCGTATATTCTGGATACAAATCCCATACCGGATAGACAATTTGCACGTATTTTTTTCCCATTTTGCTGGTTGCCCTTTCACCTGCTTGATGGTGTCGTTTAAAACACAAAAGTTTTTAATGTCAGCGATGTCCAATTTACCAATTTTTTCTCTCATTGCTTATGCTTTAGGTGTTGTATCTAGGAAATCATTGCCTGATCCACAATTGCAAGGATTTACTCCTGTATTTTGGAAGAGTTTATAGCTCCTTAGTTCAGGTCTATGGTTTATATTGAGCTAACTTTTGTACGTGACGAGCTACAGGGGTCCAAATTCATTCTTTTGCATTTGCATATCCAAGTGCCCCAGCACCATTTGTTGAAGAGACTATTCCTTCCACGTTGAATTGTCTTGGCACCCTTGTCAAGAGCAATTGACTGTAAATGTAAGGGTTTACTTCTGGACCGTCGATTTTCTTCTATTGACCTATATGCCTATTCTTATGCCAGTACCACACTCTCCTGATTACTATAGCTCTGTAATAAGTTTTGAAACTGGGAAGACTAGTCCTTCAACGTTGCTCTTCTTTTTCAAGGTTTTTTGGCTTTTCTGGGTTCCTTGCATTTCCATATGAATTTTAGAATTAGCTTGTCAATTCTGCAAAAAAAAATACGTCCTATTTTTTAAAGTGTTCTATCTCTTATGAAATAAGTGATAGAAGACAGTAATTGAATTTTTTAAATGACAGTATTTAACCAAAAAGAAAAATCTGTATTGGACCTCAAAAAATGTGGCAAATTTTACCAGTTTGTGAAATCCAAATGTGATTTAGAAAGTCCTGGAGAATGGGCCAGGTTTGAGGTAGGACAGATAATGTCCACTGCTAGGGAGGAGGAGGAAGATGGAAGACAGAGATGGCCTCAAGTGGGACATTGAGAGGCCCACCTGGGCCCACGTTGTAACGGATAGATCTTGGCTTATCCAAAGGACTAAGAGATGGGGTGTGGAAGACCCTGTTGAAAGGCTCAAGAGAGCCCTGGGAAACAATGACTCTCAGCAAAAGGAACCAGATCTTGGCCCCAAGACAGGTACCACTTGTGAAGGTGTAGGAAAAGGGTGACTTGGGTACCACCCAACATCACCTGTTCAGATGTAGCTGATACTGACTCAGTACTTACCTCGAACAAAGCACTTTATATGGAGCATCTCATTTAACACTCACCACAATCCTGTGAGTTCACCTCATAACGGCTTAATTACCTAACACTGCACCGTCCAATAGAAACATCGTGTGAGACACATATGTGCTTTTAAATTTCCAGGAGCCACATTAAACAAGTGAAAAGAAACAGGTGAAATTCATTTTAGTAAAATATTTTTATTTAACTATTCAAAATGTTATCATTTCAATATGTAATCAATATTTAAATATTTATTAGTGAAATATTTTTCATTCTTTTTTCTTACCAATGCTGTAAATTCCAATGGGTTTTTATACATGTCCAGCACATCTCAACCCAAATGTTAAATTTTCAGTGGCAATGTTTGATCTGTATGTAGATTTCACAAAATTTACAATTGAAAAAGTAGCTTTATCTCCCCAAGTTATTTCAAGTGTACTTAAAAGTGAACCAAGCGTCCATTTTTAAATTTACATTTAAATTAATAAAAATTAAATAAAATTTAAAATTCAGTTCCTTGGTCACACTAGCCAGACTTCGAATCCTTGATAGCCATGGGTGGTTAGTGGCTATTGCATTGGACACACAGGCCAACACTCCTGTCACACTGTATCATGGGGGCAAAGTCAGCTTGTAGACCACTGCATCCCTTGCATTGTGTGGGCACACAGTAGGTATTCAATAAACATTTAGTGAATGATGAATAAATGGATGAATTGAAGAGCAAATTGAACTAACGAACAAATGAAATAACTAGTAAAGAAACAAGTAAATTAGGCCAAACGCCTACAGCTAGTAAGTGGCAAGGAGGGAATTCAAAGCCAAGTCTGACTCATTCCAAAATCTATTGGCTGCAAGAAACATATGGGGGTATAGGAAAGGAAGACAGAGCCTGTGCCATTGAGCCAAGGATCATCAGGGTGTCCGCGATGCCCTGCCAGCCCTGCATAGGCCCCCTTTCGCCCACCCACCCTCCCTGACCTGCCATGCCACCTTCTCCCAGCCAAGCTCCAGGGATGCTCCAGGAGCCCAGAGGATGAAAGGCTAGTGGGGCAGATGACGCTGTGGACATGGTGACAGCCGGCCGCACCAAGCACAAGGGCAAAGCCGCGGGCACAGGAAATGGGCACCAGCTGCCCAGACAGAGCCCTCCTTTGTGTTGAAATCTGCAAAACTGACCTCATATCTGGTCACAAGTCCTAGGGCTGGCTCAAAACTGGAATGAGAAGCCAAGGGGACACTTCAGTTTCAGTCACAAGACTTCAGAGCTGGAAAGAGTTGGAAAGATCACGTCCTCCAAAACATTCATTGTGTCCATCAGGAAACTAGGCCCAGGAAGGGTAGGGTCCCATGCATGGCTGCACAATTGTGTCTTTAAAAGGAAAGGCCGCATCTTAGTTTTCCTATTGCTGAAGATACTACTACTTCCTTTCTCTAAAATGATACAAGGTCCGGGTTCCCGTCCAGCCCCTGCGGATCCTTCTGTTCCCGTCATAACGCGGGACCCCAGCATTCTTGGGGAGTAGCCATGATGCCAGGAATTTCAGCTGGTCCCTCTGTGAGCGGTTGCTGACAATCCTCTCCACCTGAAATGCCTTTTCTCCCTTCCTCCTTTCTACCCCAGCTCACAGCCTCAGCCTGGCTAGATAACACGCACCCTTCAAGGCCGGGCTCACATGGCCCTATTTCACTGATGTTTTCTCCTGTCCCACTGAACCTGTGCATCTCCTCTTGCCCTTCCCCCATGAGGCTCACCGTGGCAGCCATTGGACAGTGGAGAAAAGCAGGTGGCTTCAGGGAACCCTGGGAGGGGCTCCGTGGCTAATACCCAAGTTTGAGGGGAAGCTGTGGAAGGTAGGATTGGGAAGAAAGGTTGGGGCCGGGTGGTGGAAGCGGGTAGGTTGTAAACAGCTGAGAAGTGTGGATGTGGAGCTGTATCTGCTATATCTGCCTGGAGTGGACGTGGGGAGATCTGGTCCCATAACAGGGACATCTCTCTGGGGGCCTCACTCAATCCCGTCTTCACCGGGAGATGAAAACATTTTTGAAGACAAGAACCCTGGCTCCATGACCTTCAACTGTAGCAGACGAGACTCACTGACTCCTTCATTCATTCAACACGTGCTGCCTGAGAATTCTGCCTTGTGCCGGGCACTGTCATTAATGCTTTCGATGTGCTGGGTGCTGTCGTTTATGCTAGGGACACAATTGTGGATGCGGCAATTACGCTCCTGCCTCAGGAAGTCCCTGTCCTGGGGAGAGAAGGCAGATACTGAATAAGTCATGACACGTTTGGCAAGTGCAGTGGATTTTATGAACGGAGAGTACAGAGCACTATGGGAACCTGTCTTGATCTGGTGCCTCCATGATGAGGAGGCATTTCGCCTACCCCTCAGAGATGACATATGAAATGCCAAATGTAGAGTGTCTTGGGAGCACATCAGGAAGGCACTAGATTTTGACAAGGCTGACAGGAAGACTTCGTGGAGGAAGTGGTATCCAATGTTCACTTACATAGATGTATAATTATAGAGGGGAATAAGTACAAGGAACAAAGGGAACCTGTAACTGAGGGTCTGAGCTTTCCTGAGGACGTGATATGTGCTTTAAGTTCTGAAACATATGTGGCAGTTAACTGGTGACAAGTGAAAGACAACAAGTGTTCTCAGTAAAGGGACCGGCATGTGCAAAGGGCCTGGGGTGGGAGGCAGCAGGGTTCTCTGAGAACCATTTTCCTCTCCAAACTCTCTGACGAGGATCTGCAGATTCAAACCATGAGGGGGAGGAGAGGGCTGGTGCCGGGAGGACACCCAGTGTACTTGCCATGCTCTGTCTGGTGCGCTTTCAAGGCACTTAGAGGCCTCTCCCTCCGACCTACCCCAGGACTAAGAGTGTCCAAAGAAGCTTTAAAGATCACTGAATTTAGCATCATCCCCTGCTTTCCTGAAAGGGAGCTGAGACTCAGAGAAAGCAAGGGACTTAGCAAGGTCACAGATAATCACACTGATTAATCACTTACTGTGTAGCAGCCACTGTGCTAAGCGCTTTACTATTCAACACGAGGGAGAGACGATTACTGGTCTCATGTGACAAATGAGAAAACTGAGGCTCACAGAGGGGATCTTGTCTGGGGTCACACAGCTAGAAATTCCCAGAGATGTGAAACCGGGAGGCTGACCCCAGTGCCTACACCCCTGTCTAGTGGGATTCTTTGGCAGAACTTGGCCAGATCCCAGGCTCTCTGACTGTCAGCCTCGTGCTTCTGCCATTAGAAGAGAATTCAGCCCAATGCAGCCCTTTGGGGAGACCTCCGCAGCCCTGTGCCGGGACTGGCTGACTTCAGGCGGGTCCGCCCTGACATTGCAGGGCACCAGGCAAGAGCATAGATGGAGGGCCCTGGGGCTGCAGCCCACCGGCCTTCCCTGCCTACCCCTTCCCTTCCCACAAGGAAGGCACTCACACCTCCCAGCCCAAGCTCCACTCGCACCACACCCTGTTTGCCCAGCAAACAGCTCCAACCTGGCCCCCTCAGGCCCCCCTGGGGGTGCACAGCCTGCCCTAGGAAGACACCTGGCAGACGCCTGCTACACAGGCCCAGGGAGCTAGCTGGGGACCTCTGAGCAGGAAATCAAGATGTTGGCTGCCCAGAGTGTGATCAGGAAGTGGGGGTCATGGGCTTGGGGTGAGCTGTCCCCCTTGACGCCACAGACTCTTGCAGCTGGAAGAGGGGCAGGATGGAGCCCAGTAGCTCCAGTGCAAGGGGATCCTAATTGCAGACCACCCTGGGGTTACTGCTAGAGCCCTCTCTCTACCTCCGTAGCAGCTTTCCAGCAGGAGTGATTGACACATATTCCTTGTGCCCCCGCAAGACACACGGCCCACACCCATCCCTCCTCCTGGGCCCTCACCTCATAGTGACCCCCACCCCCCACCAAAATCACCCCATCCCCACCCCAGGTTGTGCCCTGACTTGTGCAAACCACAGGCCTCTGCATTGCGCTAAGGCAGGATGAGTCAGGGGCAGCACTCAGGGAGCCGAGCCCTGGGAAGCTGCTCCGAGCAGCAAAGAGGAAGCTGTGGGGCGCGGAGAGCAGTGAATCAGGCAGGAGTGGCTCTGGTCCTGCTCTCCAGCCTCTGCTCAGCAAATACCTACAGCAGCAAGGGGAGTGGGGGAGGGAGCCGGCGCCCCTGGTCTTGGGTCAGTCAAGGATGTAGATGTCATCCCCGGTGATGCTCAGACTATAATTTGCTTATGGGGGAGAACGTAAGAAGGCTCTGCGTGTGTGTACCCGTGTGTGTGTAC
The DNA here is from genome assembly GCF_021613505.1 of Equus quagga. NCBI lineage: Eukaryota > Metazoa > Chordata > Mammalia > Perissodactyla > Equidae > Equus > Equus quagga. Next base: position 68,747,291 of record NC_060273.1, on the reverse strand, counting down.
ATGTATGCGTGTGTTTGTGTGTGGCACATACGTGTGCATGTCTCTGCTGTGGGCACACATCTACACGTATGTCTGTGTGTGTACGTCTGTGTCCACGCGTGTATATGCATAGGTCGCTCTGCCTGCGCCTGTGTGGCTCTGTCGTGGGGGTCTGTATGGATGTCTTTGCCTCTGTAACTCAGGGTGTCTAAGTGCAGTAAGCAGGGGGCCCCCAAGCTTGGCCCCTGGCAAATCATTCCAGAATCTGTCATCTCAACCACTACGTTTAACTGTTGGCCCCTCAAAGACAGGCACCACTTCCGATTTTTCTCACTGTTGCGAGAACATAGTAGATACTCAACACATGTCTGTTGAATTCATGTATCAGAGAGGCCCCCGCCTGGCCCAGTTCCCTGGGAAGCTCCAGAAGTCCCAAAGAGGAGGCACAGGGTAGGAGGGGAAGTTCAGCTAGGTTGATCCCATTCCCAGCTCAGGATACCAGTCTCAGGAGACCTCTCTGACCCTCAGACTTTCTCTCGGTGTCCCCCTCTGCCCGAGTCGAAAGGCGGGAAACAAAGCTCTGAGCTCTGCCATAACCTTGCTGTGTGACCTGGAGTAAGTCTCTTCCCCTCTCTGGGCTTCAGTTTCCCTCTCTGTTAAAAGAGCAGTTTGCATGTATGGACATCAAAGGCCACATCTAGTCTCAGAATTGTGTGTTTTTTACCTTCAAGCCCTTGGCTCAGTGACCCCTGCCCGTTTAGACACTGGACCCATTTAAGTGCCTCTCTCAGATCTTTCTCCTGCTCCACTCCTCGTGCAACTTCCCCTGCTCCCAGCTCAGGCAGCAAACAGAGCTCCTAACCAAGTCTGCCCCTGGAGCCTTCACACCGTTGCTGGGTTCTCCGCCATCAGCACCCGTTGGTAACCCCCAGGCGTTATAACCAAGATCAACTTTGCTGCAAACACACTGGTTGACATTTATAGGCTTGGGAAGGGGACATCTTGGGAAAATGGTGATGAAAATGCAGTCCTCTGACAGCTTGGCCCCTGGGCCTCTGTGAGCTGACTTTTCCAGAGAGCTGGGTTGGGGGGAGGGGAGGGGAGAGGTGTTGCTGGTTAACATGCTGAAAGTTTCTTTCGTTTTCACTGTTTCAGGTGGGGACCTTCCTAGGCGTACTCCATTCTTCCCCGCCTTCTCCAAAAGCGGCTGAGCATGACTTCATCTTTACTCGATGTCCTAGGGCCACTATAAAATGCAAATGATCGAGCTGAGGTTTAGTACAGAGGTGTCCTCCGGGCTATGAGGCATGTTTAGCTATTTGCCCTACACAGACAGAGCCAGGCTTTCTTCCTCATATTTTATCTTGGTCATTGACAGAGTGTCAGCTGTCACTTATGTCAGGGGCCCTTCTCTCTCTCTTTTTTCCAACAGTGAATCTGTTAGATACCGACATGTCTACACTGTGTAGAAACTGAGTCTATCATCTCTGAGCACAGGGTTCCCTTATGAATGAAATACGTGGTAGAATCCATCATGGCCACTCAGAAGCCTTTTTGTCTCCAGCACTTATTACCATGTGACCCAGTTCTAGACCACGAAACAAGGAGAAATTTGCCAAGAAAGGAAACATAAGGGGCATCTGGGAAAGTAGACATAGTCAGCATCACCCTGTCTCCTTCTTCCTGCCTTGAAAGAGGATGTGATGACAGGAATTGCAGTAGCCACATTGCGACCATGAGGTAGAGGCCAAAAGAAGTGCAGTGACACCAGTCCTGACATCATTGAGCCACTGAACTAATGCTAACAGCAGTCTGCCTGTGTGCTTCTTGTAATATAATACAAATACCTATTTGTTTAAGTTACTGTTAGTTGGATTTTCTGTTATTTGCAGCTCAAAGTATTCTTTAAGAATGAGTCATCTCACTCATGCAGAATTCTGGCAGTGCAAGGGATCCTGAAAAACAAGAAACAGGGGTGTCCTGATTAGTTTAGACCAAACATCACATCTCTCCTGGGACTTACCACCCCGTCTCTCCCTGCCCTCACCTCCCACCCAGGGTTCTGCTGGTGAGGAAGATGGGGAAATGGATATTGGTTCAGCAGCTAACATTGTGTATTGCAGTAAGTATCATCACTCTTTTTTTTTTTTTTGTCTTAATTAGGAAATTCTGATTGCAAGTGACAGAAACCTGAATGAGACTAGCTTAAGCAGAAATAACTGAACACATAGAGGAATTGATAGAAAGAAAATGGAAAGGAAATAAAAGAACTGGACTGATTCACATTCCTGAGAAGCCTAGGGATCCTTTGGCTTTAGGTAAATCTGGGACCAGAGGTGCCAACAACGTTGGCAGAAAACTGCCCTTCTCCACCTTTTGTCTGTCCCACTTTGCATGCGCTTCATTATCAGGAAGATGCTCCTCAGGTGACGGGGCCTGGGAGCCCCAAGCGCCGGCTCTCCCAGGCTCTGGTCCAGCAGGAAAGAGGGTGAGGCATCTCCCTGTCGCTACAGGCAAAAGTTCCAGGCTGAGCGTTGGCTGCTGTGATTGGGTCCCAGGCCGGTCCCTGAACCAATCACGGCGGCCACAGGGAATTCAGGGCTCTGATTGGCAGGGCCGGGTCTCAGACCCAACACTGGAGCGCAGTCGGGGTCAGCTGCCCCCAAACCACGGATTAAAACGGAAGGTTAGAGCGGACTGGATCCCTCATGAAAATCGGGTTTGGAACCAGAGGAAAAGGAAATGGACGCAGAGCAGCCAGAGGATTTCGCAGTTTTCAGCACAGACCTACGAACTAGGAAAAGCAGGGATTCCGGCCCCATTCTGCAGTGGGCAGAACTCTTAGAAAAGTGAAATGACGTGCCCGGAACCATTTAGCTCACAGGTGGTTAGGAAGAATCCAGGTGCTTCTGGGCTCCTGGTGTTTCTCCTACACCACATCCTGAGCTGACCCAGGGCTTGTCCAGGATCCACGGAGCCGTGGGACAAACCAGCCAGAGGGGCCACCAGGAGAGATCACTGGTTCCACATAGACCTTTACAAAGCTCCTTTACCTCCACGGTCTTACTGGAGCTTCACGCTGCCCCGAGCAGAGGGCAAGTCCCGAGATAGGTCCACTGCACTGACAGGGTGGAGGAGGAAGCTGAGGAGGGAAGGAACGACTAGCAAAGAAAGATGAGGAGAGACCAAGCCCCCGGGGCAGAGGAGAGATGGCAACCACTATCATTTCTCCAGCACTGACTTTGCGCCCGTCCTGCATTATCTCATTCATCTCTCAACCACGCGGTGAGGAAGGCCCCATTAGCACTACCATTTCACACACAGGTAGTTCCGGTTCAGCAAAGTTAAACCACTTGCCTAGGGTCACACAGCTCAGTAGAGGAGGAGCTGGGGCTTGAGGCGGGTCTGTTTAAAAAAACGGGCCCCAAACGAAGGAGCCTCCATCCGAGCTGGGGTCTTAGGAAAAACACAGCTGCCCACTGCAACCTGAGGATCGGAGGGGGACATGTTTGTGGTGCCTGGAGCAACCTGGTGGAGGCAGGCATGAGTGTCAGGAAGGCAGCTCCAGGAAGCATCCACAGAGCGTGAGTCCCTCTTTCCTGCTTCCACACAACCTGGGATCATACCTCCCCTGCTTTCTTCCTGCCCACCCCCCAGCCCCGCAACACTGTGTGTTCATGACAGCTTTCAGCCCAATAGACTGTCCCCACGCTCCAGAGATCAGCCCAGGAGAAAGGATTTGGCCTGGGAATCTGGGAACCTGCGCTGGAGGCCACCCCTAACTTGCTGGGTGAACCTAAGCCAAGTCCCCTCTCTGGGCCTCAGTTTCCCCACCTGCAAAAGGAGTTCTTTGGACTCAGTAATCTCTAAAGCCACTTCTGGCTCCAGCGAGAATCACCGTCTGAGGTTCCAAGATTTCTTCACCCCTTGCGGTAGCTTCAGATTTCATGCCTGGGGGAAGAGCGAGGGCAAGTTGCTACAGTTCAGCTCCCTCACTGGGCAGAGAGGCAGAGAGGCATGGCGGCCAGCCCAGCGCTGAGGCTTACCCAACCTCAGCGGGGCCAAGCAAATCCCTGAGAACAAAACCGGAGCCGAGCTGCGGAGGGAGGGGATTGAGTGAGTCTGTTCCTGCCCTGCTGAGCCAACTTTAACCCCTTCGGTGCCTCCCCCACCAGCAGGAGGGCAAGCGGGGTTTCAGGGCGAGGTATGCATGGGCTTCTAGGACCTGCTGTGCCCCCAAAGCCAGCTTTCCAGTAGGGAGGCTCCCAGGGAGCAGCTGTGGCTGGAGATGCCATTTGTCTTCCACAGACCCAGACGCAGGGCGTCAGAGCCGGGAAGAGATGGGAAGAGCTCCTCTCCATCATTTGCAGGTCGAGAGACTGAGGCCCAGAGATGGGGAGGAACTTGCCCAAGATCACACAGCTTTAGGCACATGCGAAGGAGCCTAGACTAGCACAGTGCCAGACACAAATATTAATAAAATTTGTTGAATGGCTGGAACCTAGGCCTCCTTCTCAATACCATATTGCCTTTTAGGATTCTTAAAGTTTTCATCCCCAAACTAGAAGCAGGTTGTTGAGGCCTGTCCATACATTCCTCACTTGAACCTGCAGTGACTAATTCTCCCAGGAGTGTGGGATCAAACCCACCGTGGCTATTAAAAGTTTAACACAAAGCCCCAGTGCCTTGGGGCTGTGCTTTCTTACTAGCCCTGGAACAGGGCGGAGCCTGCATGATCCGTCAGGCCTGGCCAAGCCGGGAGGGAACACAGGGCTGGAGTCCCTTTCTTGAGAGGCTCTTTGGGGCTGCACTCTTCCCTCTGGAGGCATCCTGGGAGGACCTTCTGAAAAAGGAATATCTTTTTCCTGTACCAGCCTTAAAATAGACAACGTGGGGAGCTCATCAAGCGAGAGAAGTCTGATCACCCCCGTCCCCAAAGTACCCCACCCCTAACATTCCCCCTTACAATTGACATCCCACCCTCAGTAGGAAACAGGCCTTTGTGAACGGGCCTGTGACCCAGAGAAGACGAAGGTGGTGGGGGTCCAGACTATGGGTGAATTTTAAGCAGTGGGCATATTTTTGAGCTGAGAAAGCAGCTAGACTGCATCTTAAGTAGGAGCCTGGGCAGTCAATGGGGTTGGGGGGGTTGGAGGGACAGAGGCCAGGAAGACGGCTCTGGGGGACCTGAGGATGGCAGTGGGGATGTGGCAGAGCTGCCTCACCAACTAGGATTGGTTCATTGTGGGATCAAGAGAACTGTGAGATGGCATGTGGCTTGTGAGCCCAGGAGTGGCTTCTTGGCCCAGCCTCCAGCCTCCCTGTGAGGTCCCCGGGGGAGATACAAGCTCCAGGGACTATTTGTGCCTATTATAATTCTGTGCTTGGCACTGTGCAAGGCACCAGGGGTAAAGTGACCAAACCCACTTGGTTCCTGCCCTCGAGGACAATGAGTGGGAAATACAGAGATGGTCCTATTATTGCTTCGGATGTGTCTAAACCCCAGCGCTGAGCTCTTTGGCAAACCAGCACCCCGCAGGGATCGCCGAGCTGTGTTTATTATTCAGTAGACATGTATTAACTGCGTCCCACACGCCCTTCAGCACCTCGAATCCACCAGGGAGTACTCTCGGGCTTACCTCCAAAACACGTGCCCTGAACTTGACCAGCCCCTCTGCCCTGGACTCAGACGCCGCCTGTTCTCCCCTGGACCGCTGTTCTCCCTGCCTCCTCTGTCGCCTCCCTGTAGTCTGTTCCCCAGGGATCAGCGAGAAGGATTTGCTCTCAGGTGTAAGTCACTCTCCTCCTAAAACCCTCCCCAGACGTCCCATGGCCCTTAGCATGAAATGTGCACTCTGTATGTACCACGGCCCCTGGATGAGACCTTCCTCCTCCATCCCCTCCCACCAGACACCCCCCCACCCCCCCCCCCACCAGCCTTCTTTCTACTCCTAGAAGATGACACACTCGTTCCTTTCTCTGTGCTTCTGAAATTGCTGCTCCTTCTTGGAATGTTTGTCCCAGCTCACTATCATTCAGGTTCAACTCAAAGTCACCTCCTCAAAGAGGCCTTCCTTGACTACTCTAACCAATTCCGCCCCCCCCCCCCCCTTCCCCCCCCCCCCCCCCCCTTCCCCTTTTTTTTTTATCATCACAGCACTTACTAGTAACTGAAATTATCTTAATTATTTGTTTTTATGTCACTTGCCTGTCAATCTCCTCCTACTGGAATATATGCACCTTGAGGGCAGGATCTCTATATTGTTTTTTTTGCCACTATCCACCTAACCCCTAGAACCCAGTGCACAGTAGGGTCTCCAAAAATTTGGGGGGCCTCATTAATTAATCAGCACAGTGTTCAGACATAGAGGCATGGAGAGGAATGTAGAACTTGAATCCATCTACCCATTTATCAGATGGGGAAATGGAGATGCAGAGAGAGACCAAAGTCATACAATGAGTTTGTCCAAAATCATACAATCCATCGAGTCATTCACATAAGCTGATACATGGATAAAAAGAGGTAGCCATGGGAGGATATGAAAGGAACGGCTAGTGCAAAGGGCCTGTGGTAGGACCTGCACAGGAAAGCAGGTAGGAGATCACTGGGACTAAAGCAGACTAAGGAGAGACCTGTGAGGTGAGGAGGCCAGGCAGGCAGAAGCCAGGCCATGCATATGCAGCTTGGATTTTATTCTCCCTCAAACAGGGATACTAATTATTCTGCCCACTTGCATAGGATGCTCAGAGAGCATGGAATCTGGGAGACCAATCAGGCACCCGCGAGAAGCCCAGCCTGAAGATTCCGGGTTGAGCGTGTCCCACCGGGTATGTTTGCCTGCACATGGAAAGGGCAGTGGGCAGTGGCCGCCTGTCAGAGCTCCATTACCACAGGGGGACCCCCCCCTCCCCGAGCCCGTTAGCTCAAGCACTGCGTCCGCTGTGCAGTCACGCTCCGCAGCCGGCTCACCACATGCCAAATCGCCACACAGTTACTCTTGCCACAGGCTTTGAACCAATTAAGTGAGCAAAGAGGGTGGTTAACGAGGAGTAAACAGTCCAAATGCCCGTAATTACACTGAGGCTTTGTGCTCATACATCTGAGCCAAGAGGTGGGAGCAGGGCCGGAGGGAGCACGGTCTCCTCCTCTTTGTTCTGTGTGGTCTGCCTGCTGAAACCCCTTCCACCCAGCCCACCCATCCCATACTCTGATGCGGATGTCTGCTGAGTTTCTCGTCGTTTTCCACGGTGGAGAGGGGCGTGCATGCTAGGTTCTAAGTATTAGGATTAGAACGGAGCAAGGCAAAGTCCTGATCTCATGGAACTGACATTTTAAGGTCAGGTAATCAACAGGTAACAACCATAAATGCATACGTGCTAAGAGGAACATTGATGTGGGGTCAGGGCAGCAGAGAGCTGCTGGGGGTGGGACTTTAATCCATACGGTGTGAGAGGCCTCTGATAAGGTGACGTCTGCGCAGAGACAGGGAGTCAGCCAGGCAGCTACCTGAGGCAAGAACCTTCGGTGCACAGGGTGTGGCAGGTATGGAGGCCCTGAGACAGACTTGCAGGGGCAGGCCAGCGTGGCTGGAGCAGAACGAGCATAACCTAGGACCATTCGGGGTTACACAGCTTCACGGAAGGGTCAGAGCACTGTCTGGGTATGGGGAACAGCGTGTGCAAAGGCCTCAGGAGAGAGACAAGTGCTTTCTGTTTTTCAGTGTTTTACCTTGTTTGACCCTCAAAACAAAGCTGTAAGGGTGAGAAGGGTAGATTTCTTTTTCCATTTGACAGCTGAGGACTGGAGCTCTAGAATGTCGAACAGGTTAGCCAGGATCGCAGGAATATCCTGATTCAGGAGCAGAAATCTGTGGTCTGTGCCTCCCTTTCAGGTCAGGTCTGAAGCTCGTTCCTTTTGAGGCGGAGCCATTGTGAGCTTCCAAAACAAGATTGGCTCTCAGGCAAGCCTCTGAATGGGTCACAAAGTTCAGAGTGGAGCCAAGGAAAGCCAAGTTGCCAAGCGTGATAGAATGCTCTGTGGTGAGTGGGTGCAGAGAATTAACCCCCGCCCCCACGGCTGTAGTAATTTAACCAGTGCAGCTGAAATACCCAGCTCTCGTCTTTTGAAGAAACCTTTATGGAATCACTGAAAGTTAGAATCATGTTCGTGTCCGATCGTAACTTAATATTTCTGGAATAAAATGTATGTCCTTCGGAATTCCTCTAAGAAGCTTACAGAATTCCAGAGAAAGAGAACAACCTAAAAGATCATGTGAAAGGTGACGCGCCGTCCAGAAGACCCCCTGTAAAGGACACTTACACAGATGATGTGGACGTTGTCACAGTTTTCTCCAGATCTGCCATGGTTTGGCATTTGACTCCATGCCATCCATGTTCACCGAATTCCTGCTATCACTGTTAGCGTCGTTTTCATTATTCAGTTTCTATTTGTCACCGTATCAAGTGAAAGTGACCAGGTGGATCATCCCCAGACTGGAAGGGACCGTTTGTGAGCATCGTGTGTGAAATGCGGGCTTTGTTGGGGGTGCTGATCAAGAGGGACACGCTGTAGCACTCAGGAAGCTGTAGAAAGAGAAAAGCAGAGCAGGATTTAAACTTTAACTCCCACATTGTGGGTCACAGGGCGACGCTCTGAATCACAGGGGATGAACTGTGGCTGTGCTGGTTCTCACAGGGGCCGCCCCATGGAGCGTGATCCAGGCATCTGCTTCTTAATGCCAATGAGCCCAGGGGCAAGGCCAGGACCGCACCTCCCACAGGCCTCTCTTGGGGTGTTATCCCCGTGTGACAATGACTGGGGAGCATTTCTGCTCACCATTGTACAGTGGTTCTCAAGCTTTTTGGTCTCCGGTCCCCTTTACTCTCTTACCTTATTGGAAATTAAAACTGAGAAGAACGTTCTAAATATTTATGTGGCAATTTATGTTTAAGATAACAATAAACCTATCGCCTATTCACATAAAATATTCTTATGAAAAGTATTCTCAAAATAACAAAATAGAAGAGTGGCATTGGTCTACCTTTTTGCGTATGTCTGTGAGAGACACCTGGATTCTCCTGGCTGATCGTTGTGATGTCACAAGTCATGGGGCTTCTGGAAAACTCCATGTGCACTCGTGGGAAAATGAGAGTAAAAAAGGCAGGTGAGTTCTTAGTACCCTCGCAGAAAGTTATTTTAACCTCACGGACCAGGTACAGGGTCCCCAGACCCCGCTGTGAGAAGCACTGGTGTGGTGACTGAAGCTGAATTGCTGGAGCCCTTGGGCAAGTCAGTTAACCCTCCATGCCTCCATTTTCTTGCCCATAAAATGTGGATAACAATAATTGTCATCATAAGACTCATGTCAATAAAGTGACTAAATATGGGTAAAGTGCCGGAAACATAGTAACAGCTCAATAAATACTGGCTGTTGTTATGAGCCTTCAAGAGCAGGACCCATGGGTTTGTCGTTCCCCAGGTACAGACCACGGAGAAGGCACTCAAGGAGTCTTTCACAAATAAATGAAGGCACACATGAACAATTCCGTCATGTGAGAGGACTCTGTAACCCTTTCCAGGACGGAGGAAAGTCAGTTTTCTTGCCCCTGTTAAATAAGCGAAACAGATCAGAGAGGCCAAGTGACTCGCTTGAGTCACTCAGCAAATCCCACTCGCAGCTGCTGCAGTAGCTGAGCTGGGCCTTCCCCACCTCGCGCACCCGGCTACCTCTGAAGGCCCCTGAGCACGCGTGGGATGGAGCTCCCTGAGGTGTCTGATTTTGTCCTGAGTGAAATGCACTCCATCTGCAGTCTTGTGGCCAAACCGTGCCCCCAGAGGACCCACGTCTCAGGTGCCTGAGCTCTCGCCTCCCTCTGCCATGCCGTCCAGAGAGCACTCGGGTTATCCGGACACAGGAACTTCTCTGATTATTCACTGCCTCCCCACCCGGGTCGGGGCCCTCTTGGTCTTTGTTTTGACGGCTGCCACGCCTGGGATGTGGTAGGAGCTGTGCACACATTCGGTTGTTTGTTGAAGGAGAGAAGGCGGGAATAAAACCGTGTCTTTTCATTGACCAAAAAAACAAAAGAGACAACTTGGACAGTTTTTCTAGATAATAGATGTCAGGGGAGGAGAGACTGGTAAAATGCTAAAACAGAAAATCAAGCAAAGACATAGGGTCTTAAGAGTGAGGGTGTTGTCACCCAGAGCCCTGTTTCCGCTTAGCTTTTCAAACGATAGCCACCAGGATGACTGCAGGAATGGCTCGCCGTCACTGCGAGATCCCCGCTGGCCGGGCCGAGCCAAGCACCCTGCATGGAGCATCTTGCAGCAGCCTCGTAGCAATCCTCATCAGCAGATGATGATGTCACTTCCAGTTTACACCTGGGGAGTCCGTGTGCTTGAGGGACTTGCCTGAGTGCCGCAGCCAGCGAGTGCACCACATCATGACGGTGTTCCATTGTCCCGCAGGGCTTGGCTTGGCGAGCAGAATGCACACTGGAGAGGGGGGAGGAGGCTAGGAGGAGACTGCGGCAGGTTGGGGCGCCAGGCAGCAGGGGAGGCCCCAGTGCAGGTGCTGGAATTCCATGTCTCTGGGGCTGGGCACGGGAGAACGAAGGGAAAATGCTGCTGACTTGTTAGTTCAGGGACTCCAGACGGACTCAGGGGATCAGGCTCAGAACCTGAGCAGGCCTCATTTTACAAAAGGGAGCCGTGAGGCTCAGAGAGGGGAGAGGTCTTACCCAAGGTCACACAGCAAGTTAGAGCCCAGCCCAGTCCCTGTTCCCAGCCCAACAATTTTGGTGCTCTGCCAAATGCTCCTCCTCTGACTAACAGACTCACACACTCCACCAGCCACAGGCCAGCTCTCCTGAGTCCCTGGCTCCCTGCAGAGCAGGTGGCGTGGGAAGGAGCAAAGTATGGCCTTTACTCCAGGCTTCCCCTCCTGGGCAGGAAGGAGAGAGCAGTGGGGGCATGACCAGGCCTGCACCCCACGCCCCAGAGCAAAGTGCAGTTAAGAGAGCAAATTACAAGGGCTCTGAGAGTGGAAGGGGCCTTTGATGGTGGGGGTGAGGGCTGGCATGGGACGGGGCCCTTCTCTGTCCTCTTGTGCAACCTCCTTCACCATGGAACAAGCTGGCACAGGATGGTGCCCGTAGAAGCATCCGTCACTGTGGTCGATGCTGGGGCTCTGGGTCGGGTTTCTACCCCAGTTCTCCACCCCCAGTACCAGAAAAATGAAGATTTCTGATGGCCAGGCAGCTTGGCAAAATTCCCTAGCCATTCCACCCTTGGAGCTTAAAGGAGATTTGGGGGAGAAGCTCCAGCACACCCCTAAACCTCTAGAGAGTGGATCAGGGCTCTCAGGATCGCTATGCGTCATCCCCATCATTTTTCCCTCTGGAGTGAGGGGCCAGACACAGTCATAATCGCTAAGATAGGAAGTTCTGAGTCCGGTGCTGGCACGGAGCTCAGGGGCTACATGCCTTACTCCCCACAATAAGCCTAGGAGACGGCAGGGATCAGGTTCCCCATCTCAGCGGCTTGGAGCAGCGGTTCTCAGAGTGCGGTCTCCGAGCCAGCAGCGTCAGCATCGCATGGAAATTGTTGGAAATGCAAGTTCCCGGGCCCCACTGCCTTACAGAGAATAAGAAACCTGGGGCCCAGGCAACAGAGAAGCAGGCGGTAGACCCAGGATTCAGGCGCCCTTCCAACTGCTCTAGGGCTCACGTCCTGTCCTGCCCGTGTCCTGCAGTCCCCAGGTCCCTTCCACGTGGGTGATCATGGGTGAGAGAGGCTGAAAGGAAGTCCCAAAGGACAGCAAGTTCCCTGCGGCATGCTTTCTAACCGGGAAAGACTGGAAAACGCTGAAATGGCCGCGAGCACGGGCTGGTTAAATGAACTCTGGGGCGTCCACATGATGGAACGTTGTGCAGGTTTTTATAGGAAATGAACAAGAAAACTTTTTATATACACTATGGAATGGCCCCCATATTATGTATTAAGTAGTAAAAAGCAGAGTGCAGGAAGCTACCATTTGTGTAAAAAAGGAGAGAATATGTGAACAAATTTGTTTATAAACACACACAAAAATCTGTGAGAGAGAGTTAAGAACCAGCAACACCTGGAGGTGACACAGGCCCGTAGGGGGATTTTTCATACATATGCTTCTGTATGGATTACCGACTCACATGACAAATAGAATACAATTAAAATTTAAAAGGAGAAGAAAGGGGGCCCCCCTGCGGCGGACTGTGCAAGGGGAGAGGAGATAAGGCCCAGGAAGCTTGAGGGCTTGTAAAACGCCAGGCACTGGGCTAAATGCTTCACAAGCATTACCTCCTTCACTCTCCTTGACAAGCCTGTGAGGTGGTTACCTTTATTAGCCCCATTTGGTTGACAGCAAAACAGAGTCACAGAAAGATTTTGTGAATTTCTCTGAGTCACAGAGCTGGTTAGTGGCAGAGCTGGGATTTGAACCTACATCTGTGGAACTCGAGAACCCAGTTATATTATAATATATAATAATATACATTATAAATATATAAAATAAATCATAACTTCCTCCAAAGAGAGTCGGGAGTATTAAATGAACATATATATGGAATATGTATATCTATGGAGGAAGTTATGGTTTTTCCCCTTTACAGATAAGGAAGTCGAGGCCCAGAGAGGTTAAGTCACTTGCCCAAGTTCACACAGCCAAAGCATGGCCAACCGGAAAGGGAATCACTAGAAAGGATGAATGAACACTGTAGTTCCAAGTTCCCAGCAGTAGAAGACTCCTCCTCTATCAGCTAGAGGTGAAAGGCTGTGACTTCCACGTTTGTAAAGGCAGGGACAGTGTTTATCCTGTCGGCTGTGGGGCAAGGGAGGCAGTGGGATAAGCAAGAAGCTCAGAAGGAGGCAGCTGAGATACAGATGAAGGCCAGTGGATTAGCCATCAGGGGACCTGGGTTCTAGTCTCAGCTCTGCCTTTTCCTAGCTGTGTGGTGTGGACAGGCCACTTTACCTTCCTGAACCCTCAGGGTCTTCATCTATAAATAGCAGGATTACAGTGGGACCCTAGTGACAGTGCATGATAAAGCATGCTGCAGAATAGGTAAAGCATGCTGTTAGTATGGGGAGTTACTGAGGACACACACAGTGCTGGTGACAAACCGTGCCTGCTAACAACTTGTCTGCTGCTCTTTTCATCCCAAATGCAGTGTGGGGCCGAATCCATGCAGGTCGCCCTTGCCTATTAAAGGGGAATTAACTGTGCCATCTCCTTTCGAGGCTTTTGCTGACCTCTCTAACCAAGGGCAGCACTTCCCGCGTTCCTCTCCCACTAACAGCTCATCGAGGGCAGTGACCAGGCAGTGTTCGTGCCTTCATCCTGAAACCTAGGACACAGTGGTTGTGGTGGACGCATGGACACATGGACGCACGGACAGTTGAATGTTTTCAGACCCCAGAGGAAAGATACTTGTGATTTTAAGAGAACACGTCTGAGAGAAGATAGGTGTGGATGCAGGCTTTCAGGGTGGCTAGGATTTCAGCACAGAAAGAATGAGACATCAGAGAGGAGGAGGTGCTGGGGAGGTGAGAACAACGGCAGGGGCGGGGACGCTACAGATGCTCGGCACTAGTTGCAAGTCGTCTGGGGTTCATGGTACACGAAGACGACTGTGGCCCAAGCCGCAACTGGGAAAGCGGGACCAGGCCGTGGCAGGCCTTGAAAGCTGGGCCAAAGTGTCTGGACTCCTCCGTCCTGCAGGCAACTAGGCACCATGGAAGGTTTTGTAAGGGAAGGGTGACCTGCTGTGCCCTGTGCTGCCCAAGGCATGTGACAGGACCGCCCCAGGCCAGAGCCGGACCCCGGGAGGAGGCCTCCCTACTTCCTGCTGTCTGCTGGCCCTTTCTTTAGAGCCACCCGGGACCTGGGTCAGCAGGGTTCCCAGTGGGGCTATCCCGCAGCACATGGGCCCCTCTGCCTCCCAGCTGTGCTCTGGGACCAGGGGTAGGCTCTGTGGACCCTCCTGCAGACAGGCCTCCTCTAACGAATAGCTGGAGTGGACCCCAGGCCTCCTGGGGCTGCCTGCTGGGCCTGTACCCATCCAACGAGACTTCCCCTGTCCCCTCCCCAAAGCCCCCCGACAGCGCTGCCTGGGCTCTCGGTTCAGGTCCTGACTCCTGCAGGGACACAGGCTGGTCCCGGCCTGTCTTGCGTGGGCCGTGTATTTCACAACTCCAGGAAGTGACATTCACATGGAATGTAAGGAAATGATGTCCCAGGGTTGTACAGCCCTGCGGCCCCGCCTCCATCCTCGTTTCCTCAGCTGTACAAGCGAGGATGAAGGTTGGTGGGGACGGTGTCTGAGGGCTCTGCCAGGCCTCCCCTTGCAGCTGTCTGAGCAGAGTGTGGGGCTCTGGGCAGGACGAGAGATAGAGCCGAGGCCTTTGCCTGGTGCCAGAGATGGTGAGAGAGACGGTGAGGAGCTGCTGGATAGCCAGTCCCCCAAAGCAGCGGGACCTCCCCCTCCCAGAGCCAGACCCAGATTTGCATCCCTGACCCCATCCCTACTCCTCTTTCCAACTGTGTATGCAGCCGTGCGTCACACAAGGACGTTTCAGTCAACGACAGGCCGGGGTCGGCCCGGTGGCACTGCGGTTAACTTCGCACGTTCCGCTTGTCGGCGCCCCGGGATTGGCCGGTTCAGATCCCGGGTGCGGACATGGCACTGCTTGGCAAAAGCCATGCTGTGGTAGGCGTCCCACATATAAAGTAGAGGAAGGTGGGCATGGATGTTAGCTCAGGGCCAGTCCTCCTCAGAAAAAAGAGGAGGATTGGCAGTAGTTAGCTCAGGGCTAATCTTCTTCTTCTTCAAAAAAAAAGACAGGCCTCATATACGACAGTGGTCCCATAAGCTTAGTACCATACAGCCTAGGTGTGCATCGGGCTATACCACCTAGGTGTGTGTGAGTGCACTCTGTGATGTTCGCACAGCAACACAATCAGCCAACGACGCATTTCTCAGAACTTATCCTGTTGTTAAGTGGCTCATGCCTGTAGTCTCACCTCTCTAGCCAGGTTTTCTGCAGGAATAAGCCCAGGTGAAGAAAATATATACCTCGTTGGGTCGCTGTGAGCATTAAAAGAAGGAATGCCTGTCGAGCACTTAGCAGAGTGCCTCGCCCCAAATAACGGCTCAATAAACATCAGGTTCATCACCACTGTATTTTTGTTTTATTTTGTAAAACAACTTAACTGTATCTGCCCCCAGGCTTGTCACCTTGACCTACCTCACAAGCAGGCCCAGCAGGGATGATCCCAGAGCAGAACTCAGAAGTCCACTTGAGAAAAGCATGGAAAGGGTTCTGGGGAGTGAGCCAGAGAAAAGCAGGATACCTTCTAGCCCCACAAACAGAATCAATCTTCTAATGAACTCCAGAGGTGGATGGGAGGACCCAAGGAATTTGGCCAAAGCTTAAGTTAAAGGAATGAAGCACTAACTGTGAAATTTCAGGTAGGACAAGGCACAGATGGTTTATCATCCAGGCCCCGCAAAGTCTGGCTCTGAGAGTGGCATGTATAGCCCCTGGTCCTTGGGCTAGCCTCAACTCGACTTTCCATGGGGGATGAGAAGGAACTAGCAGGGAAGGCTCAGAGCCTGAGTGTTTTGCCGACTGTCATCTGGGAGTCACTAACGCCTGCTGAGGAGCGGAGTCAAGCCCGGCCCTGCCCTGCCTGCCCTGCCCAGGCTGCTAGATGGAAGGAAGGGCCAAGTGTGGGGCCCAAAGGCAGAGAGGAGAGCTCCATGTGGCCTCTGGAAGATTCCTAGAACAGGAAAACCAGCACACAAGCCCACCAGGCGCGGCTCCTCAGGCTTTTCTGTATGTTCAATGTTATGTATTTCTTACATAAGTAGAAAGAATAACATTTATATAGTAAAACCCAATATTGGGCTGGTCTGAAATCCACACCTCATAGTCTCTAGTCCTGACCCTGCCACCAGGGGGCATCTATGGGCCCCCTCTCTGGGCCTCATCTTCCCCAGCTGGATAGTAAGTGAGGATTCCTTCCTTGTTTGACAGCCTGGACCTGTCAGGTCGGTGCCAACATTAGGGCATTGTTGATGCCTTTGCTATTTGCTGGTCATTTCCCTATTTTCCATACTTATAATTTTTCTGTTACTTTAAATTTAGGAGGAAGGCAACCCTTGGAAAACCACCACCTCCCTCCTTTCTCCCCAGCGGGAAGCAAACCCCATACGCCAGACGGTCTCATAAAAATGGGAAGGTTAAGCTAGAGGAACCTCACACTTATCAGGCACCCATGGGTCACCTGGGTAACCCTGCGATCCCACAAACCCAGACCACTAGGTTTCCAGGAAGCCAGAGCAGATCTGGCTCACCAAGCCCATCTGGCGCGGGTCTCCTCCCCTGCACGGTCGGTCAGAAGAGCCTAAGGACCAAAGGGAGACAGGAAGCTGCCAGAAATCATAGGGCTCACCAGCGTCAGAGCCCACACATCCGAGGCCCAGGCAAGTCTCAGGAACAATTACATCCTGTCACTTTGTACCATGTTGTAATTTCAAATTTATTCCAAAAAAGTTGAAAGAATACTACAGGGAACTTTCATAAACCTTCACCCAGACTCGTCATCTGTTTACATCTTGCTCCGTTTTCTCTACCATTCTCTTCTCTCCATAAATATGTATATATTCTGATCTCAACCATTTGAGAGTCAGTGAAAGACAGCCTCCCTCAGTGCTTCAGTGTGTATTGCCTAGGTAAGAACATTCGCTTACATAACCACAGAACAATGATCAAAATCAGGAAACTTATCTTTGATACAATACCATTATTTAGTCCATGGTCCTGCTTAAAATTTCCTCAGTCGTCCCCCCGCCCCCACCTCAGAACTGGATATGATTTTTACTCATTACCCCCATGCTCAGGCACCCCTCCCTCCCACCCAGGCAAAGTGAGCAAGGCCTTTCGTCCTTTCCCTCCCACCCCTGCCTCTTGCCTAGTGCCCCTTTCCACTGCCCTCTCCCCGGGGCATGCCCAGACCAGACGGACTCGGGAGCAGCTGTCGTGAGGAGCGCTTAAGATCTCCTCTTCTCTGACCTAAGGGGCAGGACACTGAAGCCTTTGCCTCCAGCAGCCCAGGGAGGATAGGGAGAGGGGAAGGGCCCATGGGCACACCCCTGGTCCTCAGTCACGCCCACTGGCCTGCCCTGCCCCAAGGGGCAAAGAGCTCAAGTCCTGTCTAGTCCTAGAGACAAGACTCGCTCCTGTGAAAAATCCACACACTCTTGGGGCTGGCCCGGTGGCGCAGCAGTTAAGTTCGCACATTCCACTTGTTGGTGGCCCCGGGTTGGCCCGTTCAGATCCCGGGTGCAGACATGGCACCGCTTGGCATGTCATGCTGTGGTAGGCATCCCACATATAAAGTAGAGGAAGATGGGCACGGATGTTAGCTCAGGGCCAGGCTTCCTCAGCAAAAAGAGGAGGACTAGCAGTAGTTAGCTCAGGGCTAATCTTCCTCAAAACAAAAACGAAAACAAAAACAAAAACAAACAGAAAAACAAAGAAAAATCCACACACTCCAAAATATGTTTCAGTTAAGAGGGATCTATGACTGGGAAAGGGCAAAAGGAACTTTCTAGGGACACCAGAAATGTTCTCTATGTGAGTGGTTACAGGGATGCATCCAGATGGAAAAGTTCACAGAGCTATGCTCATGAGGTGTTGACCTCTCACCCTGCGTGTATCTCAATAAACAATCACGTCTACATAAGCCATGGGTGTGTCTGTGTGTGCACAGGTGTGTATGTGTGTATGCAGTGAAGAGTCCACAGGGTACAACACAGTGCAGGGGAGAAATACTGTGAGCTCCAAGAGGAAGGGACGGCTTCTGGTTTTTCCCAACCTGCCTGGAGTAATTCACACCTGTCACTTCTTAGACATCAAACAAACTGTTGAATAAACGAATTAATTAATTTGAAGGAGTGACCATATTCCTTACCATGGGAAGATGTTCACGAGACCTTGCTAAATGGAATAAACAGGTTCTAGAAGAGTATGTGAGAATGATCCCATTTTTGTAAACATTTGTATTTGTGTAATTTTTATATCTAGTCTGGAAGAACCCACCAACTTCCTAACAAGGGTTCTTGCTGGTGAAAAGATAAGGACAATTTCTTTTTTATTCTTTTCTTCTGCTTTGTACTTAAAAAAAGGGATTTTTTTTTCACAACGAATATTAACTGTTTGGGTAAAAAAAGCAAATACTTTCTTAAAAAATATTATCTATAAAAAGTGCCAGGGAAGCAGTGTAGGTCTTAAGCACGTGGGGGGTTGAATGTGAATCTCTGGAAAGGAGTTACAGTATGTAGTGTGTCCCAAATTTATCTGACCGAGGGTCTTGGGGAAATGCTACCCTAGAAAAAAAAGATAGAAGGATTCTGGGTCCCCAATAATTGCATGGTGCTATCACATCAACCAAGAGCTCCCCATGTCCAAACTTCTTTTATCCACAAGGAAAGCAAACCTTCCCACGTGCAAGCTATGGTTGTTTGGTTTTCTTGTTATGCCGTTGGGCTGGATTCTAGTTAATCCCAGAGCTTCGCACAGTGCCAGGCATTCAGCAAGTGATCAGAGACTGAACGGATGATATTTTCGGCTCTCCAGTGGGGTGCCAGGATCTTATCCCCAAGACAGAAGCTGCTTTCCCGAGCCTTCCACGCAGGATTCCTGAGGTGGTTACTGAGCACATACCAACTCCTCTGCTTGCTAAGCTCCAGGTGGACAAGTTAGGGATGGAGTCAACTCTGGGGCTGCAAGTGTGATCCCAGGCCGTGTGTGTCGGAACCCAAATGTGTGTGGACTTGATGGATCCTGGAGAGTTTCTGAAACCACAGGTGCCCTACCCGCATGGGGATGGCTCTCCCCAAAGGGTGAGGCCCACTGGCTCTTGGAGTAAGGAGAGACCTTAAAAGGCAACCACTTCAACCTCCAAGTTAATGTATGTCCCCTTCATGGCATCCCGTCCAAGTGGTCCTCCACTCCCTACCCGAGAACCTCAGTGAGGGATGCTCAGAACCTCCCCAGGCAGTCTGGCCCTTCTTCAAAGGCTCCAGAGAAACTTATTCCTCATGTTGAACTATGGTTTCTACCCTTTGGCCCTGGTTCTGACCTACGCCATCATATGAAGCAAGTCGTCTCCTCAAAATCTTTCATGAGGTAAAGGTATTTCTCCTTAATTACAATAATAATAATAGCTACCATTGATGTGGTAGTTACTATGTGCTGGACACTGTGCTAAGCATGTTGCATGCCTGATCTCATTTTATCCTCACAGTGGTCCCACAGGGTAGGGATTGCTATCGTCCCCATTGTACAGAGGAGAAGTCTGAGTCTTAGGAGAGGTGAAAGACTTTACCTAAGGTCTCTGAGCTAGTGAGTGGTGGAGCTGAGAAAAGGGACACACACTTTTCAGAGCTTAACCACTGCACTCTGCTACCTGCTATGCACACACACACACACACTGAATCTTCTCTTCCCCAGCAGTGTCCACACTCCAACTCTGCAACGTAGCAACAAAAATTTCCTTGTGATTCCAGAGGGTCCAGAACTTTCAGGCAATTCTATCAGCCCCTCCTCCGGTTCACCCACCTCTCCATCCACCGTCCACTCCTCACATCCCTCTCCAAATATCCCCTACTGTAGGGCACGTGTGCTATTTTTCATCTGTCCAGCAGGCCTTCCTGTCTCTGTTCCAGGTGATTCTGAGGGGCCCATCGACTGCAGTGTCCCCAACCAAAATGCCACCACAGGCAGGCCACCCAGGCTGGGCTGGCTTTCTCACTCCCCTGTGCTGTCACCTGTCATTGGTGGCACAACAGACAGTCCGTGACCCGATTGTGGCCAAAGGGAATCTTTCTCTGGGAGTCCTGTGGGGCCTTTTGGAGAAAGAAACTTCCTCCGCCCCCATGGACTCCTGGATCAGTACACGAGAAGGTATAAATGTGGCAAGGTCATTCCACTGTATTAGTTTCCTATTGCTGTGGTAACAAACTGCCACAAACCTAGTGGCTTAAAAGGACATAAATTTACTACCTTACAGTTCTAGAGATCAGAAGTCCTAAAGTCAAGGTGTTGGCTGGGTCACATTGCTTCTGAAAGCTCTAGGGGAAAATACATTTCCTTGACTTTTCCAGCTTCTAGAGGCCATCTCCATTCCTCGGCTCATGGCTCCTTCTTCTGTCTTCAAGGCCAACAGGGTAGCATCTTCAAAGCGTCTCTTTCTCTGACCTCTGCTTCTGTCATCACATCTCCTTCTTCTGCTCTGACACTTCTACCTCCCTCGCATCAGGACCCTTGTGATTACATTGGGCTCACCTGGATAATTCATGATAATCTCCTCATCTCAAGATCCTTAACTTACTCATGTATGCAAAATCACTTTTACCACGTAAGGTAACATATTCACAAGTTGAGTGTTAGGACATGGACATCCTTAGGGCCCATTATCCAGCCCCCCACACCCATCCAATAGAGGAAGCTCAGCAGTAGCAAAAGAGAGACCAAAAGGCAGAGACAGGAGAGCTGAGAGATGGAGAGAAGAAAGCCCTTGATCCAGCCATGCCTGAAGTCTCAACTTATTGCTTACATGAGCCAATGAATTCCCTTTTTGCTTAAGCTCATTTGATCTCAGTATCTGTCACTTGCACCTTAATTGGTTCTGACTGCTACACATGCCTGCTGGCCAGGAGTTCCCTAGCCAAGTTTGCTCTCCAAGCACAGGCTCTCTGAGTTATTGCCGCAATGACTTTTTTCACAAACCCAGAATTGACACCCATAGCACAACAAGAACATGTGTATGTTTGAGGAGTAAATGGGACAGAATAAGAAACTTTGGATTCTCCTGGGAACGCAAGTGGAATAGAACAAAGACACTGCACTGGGAGTCAGGAAACTTGGGTTCAATCTGAGGTCCGGTGGGAGGGATCCCAGGAAAGTGCACGGCCGCTCTGCTCTTCCCCATGGTCGTGCGTGCAAAGGGCCTGGTGGTGGAACACTAGCACTGCATCCTCTCTAACCGTCCGTGTTTTCTAGTACACAATGCTGTTTACCACGACCTCAGTGCCGGGAATAGTCCTGTGCTCTGCGTTTCCACCCCACAGAGACACCACACCAAAAGCGAATGGGGAGGCCGGGCTTCTGTGCAACATGGCCAGGGACAATCACTCTACCTTCTTCCCATCTCCTCCTTGTCCAGCTTTTGGCAGCAAAACAACGACTTTGAGAGAAAGCCAAGGAGGAGGGAAGGAAAAGAAGGAGCTCTCTCCTCTAGCTGTTAAACAAATTACACACATACACACGCATAAAGCCCATTCTCCGAGCAGCCACCTGTACCCCTGGCTAATGCACAATCCGGGCAAGTGAATATTCTGTGCTTGCTTCGTAGGTTTCTATATTTTTAGAATTTTTTGCAATAACAACCTACTAATTTAGGGAACTTTAAGAATAAAGTTTTGTGGTTTTCTTCTTTCTTTCTTTCTTTTTAAAGCAAACCATAAGATGGTAGGATCTCCAAGGGTCCTTCCGGCACAATCTTGTTAAGCTTCTTAGGAGTGTGCGGTTGGGGGAGTCAGTATGGAACCCCGACCAGGGTGTAGGAACCGTCTGGCAAAGGGCAGATGCAGACCTTGCCCCGATGCCCCGCCACGTCCTCGGGGTGGAGGGGAGTCAGGGGCCAGAATGTTCTTCTCCGCAGGAGCCTGTGGCCGCAGTGTGCCGGGCTGTGTTCTGTGCAGGAGTCTTTGCACTTCCAAGGCTACAAAGCAGCACCTGGAACTTTCTCCTCTCGGGACAGTCATTTTCCCTGTTGAGCCTTTATTTTCTCCTCTGCAAAATGAAGATATGGGATCAGAAATCAAGGAGAGTCTTTCCAGGCCACAAGGAGGGGCTTCTGGAGAGCTAGTAATGTTGCTTCTAGAACTGGGTACTGGTGACACGGACATGTTCGATTTGCAAAAATTCATTGAGTTGTGCATTTATGATTTGTACACTTTTCTGTACGTATACTTTGCTGCAACGAAAAGTTGACAAACTATAAAAAAGATAGGAGGGGGAGTGGGTGTGAGCAGAGATGAAACAAAATTGGATGTGAGTTGATAGTTGCTGAAGCTTGAGGCTGGGTCGGGGGTTCATTCTGCCTTCTTGCATACTTTGTTTATGCTTGAAATTTTCCATACTGAAAGTTAAAATACAAGCTCTTCTTTCTCTAAAATGTCCTCCTTAACTCCCACTATAGTGCAAGAACGTAAAGAAAGGGTAAAGGCGAGTTACAGCTCCCCACTTCTGGGGCCGAGCAGGTGAGAGAAGAGAAGGAACTCAACCCAACACGGCCATCACAGAGGAGCTGTGACAGAAGTGAGGTGTGTTGTGCCTCTCAGACACAGTTATTTGCCTTGTTTTGTCCTAGTTTCAGAAATCACTCGATACATTCATGTCTGACAGAGCGAACTTTTTCTGTAAAGGAACAGATAGTAAATACTTTGGACTCCGAGGGCCGTGCAGTCTCTGTCGTGACTCCTCCTCTGCCGTTGAGGCGCGAAAGCAGCCGCAGGCAACACATATAACCAAACGGGTGTGGCTATGTTCCAATAAAGCTTTATTTACAAAAACAAGCAGTGGGCTGCGGTTTGCGGACCTCTGTTCTGAATCAATAGGGTGTGGCCTGAAGGTGTGGTAGTGTTCTCCACTTCGCCCCCGACTTCTGGTGATAGCACCCTGATTTCCTTTAGCTGAGCTGCCTGTCTCCCCCTTGTGTGTGATTTTGATAGAAGCATCAGTCAAGGTAACCTGCCCGGCTCTGGCCAAGAGGTGGGCACATGGCCCAAGCTGGGCCTTTCTACCTGGGGACTTTCTTTCTTGAAGCAAGGACAAATGTTGGAGTTAATCAAACCTGTGGTCCTTGGTGACCCTCTTGACAGGCTCCTCCTCCCTGGATCCCCAAAGCCAGCCAGTTCCCAGCTCTCTTCTATCCTGGGGTCTCAATTCTTCCTTCTATTCTGCAAGCGACCCCACATCCCTCCAGTAAATTTCCCTTCAGCTACATTACCTGGCATCAGTTTCTGCCGCTCGCAGCCAAAGAATCCAGACCGATCACTGACTGTTAAGGAAAAACATCCTATATAATTTCTTTAACTACAATACTCGCAGACAGCTAAAAGGATTTGATTTCTTAAAATGCAGTTTATCCAGAAGTTGAAGGACAGCTCAGACTCATCATCAGCTGACATTCTGCCTTCCACGTCTGCTAATGTGGACACACCACACGGAACACCATTGTCCTTGTTTCTTAGTTCAACACATGCCTCAGCCCTACCTGGCTCTCCCTTGTGCAAGCCCCTTGCCCTCTCTGGGCCTCAGTTTCTCCATCTATAACATGAGGGTAGTGGACCATCGTTGTGACTCAGGTTCCACCCAGCTGCAGGCTTTTATCGGGGATCCTACTGTGTGCTCAGCACTGTGCCTTCAAGGAGCTTGAGGATAAGTTTGGAGAGATGCCAGGCATCCAATAAGCCATGGTGACACGGGGCTGCCTGCGCAAAGTGCCAGGTGAGGACAGCAGCCATTAGAGCTCAGAGGGAAGAGAGCCGCCACGGAAAGAACTTCAGCTGAGCCTTTAAGAGCAGATAGGCTGTGCAGAGGGAGAGAAGAAGGAAAAACTGTGCACTTTGGAGGCTTGTCCAGCAGCCCTCAAGCCAAGCTCTGGGGGCAGTTCCTGGCCTCATCTCACTCCCTGGAGCAGCAGAGGATGAACCGACAGGACCAGCGGGTGCTCAGGTCCAGTTCTTGGTGACGTTATTCGTTACATCGAGTTTCTTGTAGGTGTTTCTAGTTGTTGACCGCAGGGAGCAGGGTGTGGACGGTTCTGAGCTTTTCGGCTAGAATATCAGAGTCTTGCTGAACTTGCTTGTTTTCTGCCCTTTCCAGCTGTCCAAGCACTAGAGACGGTCCCCTGGGTCCCCCAGCCCCACCCTCCAGGAGGGCAGGACCAATGAACGGGGACTCAGATTGTGTGGGCCAGCCCCCGGAGGTGCCTCTGCTGCAGATGCTCCTTCGCCACAGGGGCGATGGGCAGGGAGGCACGCGGAGCTGGGGTCGGCCCCCTCTCTCCTCAGCTTTCTAAATGCCATCTGTTTCAAACCCGAGCCTCGCTTTCCGCTACGCCCAAACCTCCATGGGGTGGCCTCTCCCGGCACAAACAGCTCCTTGTTTGTGCTTGTGTTTGTTTGTTGGCATTGAACTGTTCTCTACGGTTCAAGTTGGAGGCCAGCCTGAGGCAAAATGAGATTGGCAGAGGGTGGTGGGGGGCCACACCTCTCTTCCACTCTCCTGCCGCCAAGCCTAGACCCTCAAACCTCCCACTTTGTACCAAACACCATCACCCCACTCTTGGAATTTCCTCCTCTCTCAGGGCCCCATTCTTTGCTTTTTCACATGGGCTTATCTGAGAAACAAATCTCTTTGAGGGGTGAGATTTTGATAAAGTATTTCTGTCTTAAAAGGAGTCTTCTAGAGACACAATACCTTGACTCAGACAAAAGAAAAATGGTTGGGAATTTTAGGCATTGGGAGAGGTTTCTTAGGGCAGACCAGGCTGCCCCTCGAAGTACGCCGCCCCCTCTGTCGTCTGTACAACGGACACTGCGGTACACTGACCCAGCAGGAAGGGGGCCCGAGTCCCCTCAGTCTTAGTCTCAGCTCAGCTATTAATGTCTGTCTCTTCCTCCGCTTTGGGAGAGCCTCAGTTTCCTCATCGGTACAGCAAAGGGATTGGACCGAATTATTACCACCAGCCCCACCATTCATAAGCCTGTGCAGGCAGGGAGGCAGAAAATGACACGCCGACCGCAAAGAAAAGTTCTCTGCTTTTTAAGAACAGCTCATGAAACTGGGGGACACTGAGCTTTCTCTGACTCTAACACTCTTTGCTTCTTGGCTGCTTGGGATGGCTGTCACCAAGAAACAGCACTTTACAGTTTCCAAGGTGCCATCACTTCCCTGACTCAATTCAGTGTTTGCTCAACAAATAATTGTGAGCATCAATAAGGTGCCAGGCACTGTGCTGGCTCTCTGGATACAAGCATGAATGAGGTAAATGTTTTGGAAATAATATGTTAGGAAAAAGGAAGAGCGTGTTGAAAAGGAGCGATGGCTGCTTGTGGAGGGAACTTTGAATGTAAGATGGGAGAGAATAGAAATAGCTCTTGTCTGAAAGCAAGATAAGCATTCAATAACAAGAAGCAGCCTACTTTGGGAAGGTCTAGAGGCAGCTTGTGCAAAGGCCCTGAGGCAGAACCTAAGTAGGCCACTGAGCCTGTTCCGGGATCAGAAAGAAGGTCAATGTGTTTGGAACTTATTGAGCCAGGGTGATGGTAGGACATGAGATTGGAGAGGAAAATGGGGCTGGATCATACAGAGAGATTTATGGACTTTATTTTGAGTGCAACAAGAAATCATTAGAGTTTTTTTCATTTTAAAAAGATGACTCAGGCTCCTGTGTTGCTTCACCAGCACCGCTTTGTACCTCTCCAGGGCACCATTCACTGTGTAGGCAATGTAAATGGAGCCCCCTGGAGTCGTGCAAGGTGAAGCAGCCCTGGTTGTCCTCGCCAATCTCGGTGAGCCTTCAGGCTCTGAGAATCCCATGCTGAGTGACCCTGGGGTGGAAAGGGTCCGAGTCTTCCTCGGGGGCTCCGATGATGCCAATCCTCTGTGGTCCTGCAGAAGCCGAGGGCAGGTCTGGCCGCCCTGAGGGTGTCTGCCCTGAAGCCTGTAGACACTCCCCTCTCCCAAACTCTGTCATCCGAGAGGCCCCATCTCCTCCCTTCAAGCTGACACCCTCAAAGCCTTTAAGCAGCTTGTAACTCCATCATCTCAGCGCCCCTTGGAGGGGAGCAGCCGGCAGATTAAGCGATTCTGGGATCCAGGCGCTGAGGAATTCAGGGCCTCTCGGCTTTCTTGGCAGGAGTTACAAGTACATGCAGAGACTGTTCTTCAGAACAAGTGAAAATAATTCCTTCCAGGGGCAGAAAAAGGCATGCTTTTGGCAAAGGACTTCGTAAGATATTATCTCAAGAGACCTGCATGGGAGCCCTGGGAGGGAAGGCAGAAGTTGGTACAGCAGGTGGGGAAATGGACGGGCAGGCAGGAAAGGACTTAGGAGGCCTCCCACAGCCCTTCAGGAACTGACTCTGCTCACCTGCTAACCGGTGCCTCCTGCATTTTCCACTCTCCTGGGACTGGAGGGGGAGAGAAATGGGGAGGGGGAGGGAGGGACGAGGAGGGGTGAGGAAGAGAGACCTGCTGCTGAAGTCTGATGCCCAGTCTCCCTCGCCAAGCTGGACATCTTGGAGGAAAAAGTCACAGATCTGGAAAGTCAGGGCTGTAAGGGACCCTGGGGATCATCGGATCCAACCTTCTTATTCCGTGGATGAAAAGATCAAGGCCTCAAAGATGAGTCCTTCCCCTTGCTGGCCAGCCAGGGAGGTGACCTACTGCTATGCCAGAGGAGAAAGTTGGAACTGACACATTTTGGAGGACATCTTGGTAATATCTGTCTATGTTTCAAACACACATATTTTCTTGGACCCAGCAATGCCACTTCTAGAAATTTCTCCTACAGAAATCCTTGCACATGTGCACAGAGCTGTGTGTACAGGCTTGTTCCCTGTAGCGTGCTTTGTCAGTGCAAGAAACCTCAAGAGATAACACAGGGTATGGTTATCAGTAGGTACAGCATTAAACGGTAGGACATTTGTGTTATGGAATACGGGGCAGGCACTGGAAGGAAGGAGGCAAATATACATCCTTGGTTGGGAAGATTACTAGTGATATTTTAAATTAAAAACACAGCACATAGTAAAATGTATAGCATAATCCAATGTGTATAACCAAAAGTGTTGTTGTTGGTGCTGCCAAGTTGATTCTGATTCCTAGCAACCCTGTGTACAGCAGAGCACCTGCCCGGTGTTTTTGTGCCATCCTCTCGCCTTCCAGCACTCTATCAGACAGTGCTCCACTGCTGTTCGCAGGGTTTTCATGGCCAGTTTTCTCAGAAATGGGTGGCCATGTCCTTCTTCCTAGTCTGTCTTAGTCTGAAAACTCTGCTGAAACCTCTCCACCATGGGTGACCCTGCTGGTATTTGAAATACCGCTGGCATAGCTTTCAGCATCACAGCAACACGCAGCCTCCACAGTATGACAATCAACAGATGGGTGGTGTGGTTGGACGATCGGAAAACAAACCTGGGCCTTGGCGGTGAGAGTGCAGAATCTTAACCCCTAGACCACCGGGTCAAAATATATACAAAAAGTATATATACATATATATGTACACACATATATCTTTATATATTATAATAATATATTTCCAGAAAAGTATATCTAGAATATTAACAGTTAATTTACTTTAGGAAATGAAATGGGAGCTGAAGAGGAGGGATTTCCACTTCATTTTACACCCTTATGCACAGTTTGGAGTTTTATATTTGGTAAGATTTTACCATGTATATAATACTTGCATTACAGAAGGAAAATTGGGGGGGGCCAGCCCCATGGCTAAGTGGTTAAGTTTGCGTGCTCTGCTTTGGCGGCCCAGGGTTTCGTGGGTTCGGATCCTGGGCGCGGACATGGCACCGCTCATCAGGCCATGCTGAGGCGGCATCCCACATGCCACAACCAGAAGGACCCACAACTACAATATACAACTATGTACTGAGGGGATTTGGGGAGAAGAAGAAGGGAAAAAGGAAGATTGGCAACAGTTGTGAGCTCAGGTGCCAATCTTTAAAAAAATAAAGAAAAGAAAATTGGGGGCTCAGAGAGGGGAAGTCGCTCGGCTGGGACCATGCAGTCTCCTAGCCATTGCCAGGGTTGGGACTGGTTGGGGCAGGTCTGCTGGCTTCTCTTTTTCTCCTCCAGCACACTGCCTTCTCTGCTGAGCCCAGGAGGCAGCCCTGGGCCACTCGAGGGCTGTAGCCCCTGTCCGTCTGTCCCATGGCTGAGAACTGGGGATATGAAGATAACGTTTCTCCGGGCACAGGGATGATGACGTTGTACGTCTTGCGGCTTCTGCTTCTTGAATTCCTTTTCTGACTGTGCCACTAAGAATAGATATAGAGCAAATCTCAACTCCCTTCTCCTCTCTGAGACTCAGTTTCCCCCACCTGTAAAATGGTGTGTGTTGCGGGGCGAGTGTGGTGGAGAAGTTGATCCCTCAAAGTCCTTCTGAGAACGGAGGGGCCAGGCTGCTCGGCCACCCCCGGAGGTGGGGCGCATGTTCCCATTTCTTGCGTCATGCTGCCCCCTGCTGGTCTCTCAGGCGGCGCTCCCTGACCTTCCAAGAAAGAGGTTCTCCACCGAGGCTGTACCCTGCCCTGGGGATCCTCTTGGAGACATGTGGAGTTCTTTGGGGCTGTGGGGGCACAGCCGGCGTTTAGTGCGCAGGGGCTGACAGACCCTAGCCGTCCTGCAGTATATGAGACAGTCCTGCCCAGAGAACTGTCTCATATCCCGCATGGCTTTTGAATGAACAAATGATGAAATCCTGTTCACAATTATCTGAGCCTAGAATGGAACTCCCCTTTGCAAACGTTGACAAAGTTCTTTGGTTTTTTGTTTGTTGTTGTTTTGTTTTGCGCTGCTTTAAGATATGGGGAACTGCGATGACCCTGTAGATGGATGAATGCTTCACTTTGCTTTGTCTGGAACTTTACCAAGAGTTTCTCACCAGCTCATAAAAGCAGGACACCCAGTGGCGCGTGTGTGGTCATCAGTTTGACCCATTTGTGTGGCCTGCATTTGTAGCCATATCCCGTGGCAAATGTGTCCCCAAAGAGATCTGCGACTTCTTTCAACAGATGAAGAACAAAATATTACTAAACTAGTAACAACATATGAAATGCAGAGGTTTTATTCTTTGGTCTTTTGTTTTTTATTTTTTTCCAGCTTTATTGAGATATTATAGACATGATCTATTTAAGTTTAAGGTGCACGATGTGATTATTTAATACACGTATATATTGCAAAATGCTTACCACAATAAGATTAGTTAATAGCTCCATCCCCTCACAAAATTACCTCTTTTGTGTGTGGGGGATAGCATTTAAGATCTCTCGTAACAGCTTTCAGGTATATGACGCTGTATTGTTAATTGTAGTCACCAAGCTGTAGATTAAAACTTACTCGTTTTATGTATTTATTTTTGAGGAAGATCAGCCCTGAGCTAACATCTGCTGCCAATCCTCCTCTTTTTGCTGAGGAAGACTGGCCCTGAGCTAACATCTGTCCTTGTCTTCCTCCACTTTATATGTGGGATGCTTACCACAGCATGGCTTTTGCCAAGCGGTGCCATGTCTGCACCCGGGATCCGGGCCGGCGGACCCAGGCTGCTGAAGCGGAACGTGCGAACCTAACCACTGTGCCACAGGGCCGGCCCCTAAAACTTACTCGTTTTATAACTAGAAGTTTGTACCCTTTAACCAACATCTCCCCATTTCCCACAGCCCGAGCCCCTGGCAACCACCATTCTACTCTCTATTTCTGAGGTCAGCTTTTTTAGATTCCAGATATGAGTGAGAACATACCGTGTTTGTCTTTTTCTGTCAGATTTATTTCACTTAGCATAATGCCCTCAGGGTCCATCCGAGTTACTGCAAAAGGCAAGATTTCCTTCTTTTTATCACTGAATAATATTCCATTGTATGTATGTATGTATACATATATTTTCTTTTTTTTCCAATTGTTTTATTGAGATCATAATGGTTTATAATGTCGTATAATTTCAGGTATGCATTATTATTTATCAGTTGCTATATAGCCTACATCGTGCTCACCACCAATAGTCTAATTTTTATCCGTCACCATATATAGTGCCCCTCTACCCCTTTTGCCCACACCCCAACCCGCTTCCCTCTGGTAACCACTAATCTCTTGTCTTTGACCACGTGTTTGTTTATCTTCCACATATGAGTGAGATCATGCAGTGTTTGTTTTTCTCTGTCTGGCTTATTTCCTTTAACATAATACCCTCAGGGTCCAGCCATGTTGCTGCAAATGGTAAGATTTTGTCTTTTTTATGGCTGAGTAGTATTCCATCGTGTATATATACCACATCTTCTTTATCCATTCTTCAATTGATGGGCACTTGGGTTGCTTCCACATCTTGGCTATTGTGAATAATGCTGCAATGAACATAGGGGTGCATAAGTCTCTTTGAATTATTGATTTCAAGTTCTTTGGATAAATATCCAGTACTGGGGTAGCTGGATCATATGATATTGCTATTTTTAATTTTTGGGGAAATCTCCATACTGTTTTCCATTGTGGCTGCATTTCCACCAGCAGTGTATGAGGATTCCCTTTTCTCCACATCCTCTTCAATATTTGTTATTTTTTGTCTTGGTAATTATGGCCATTCTAACAAGCGAGGGGTGATATCTCATTGCAGTTTTGATTTGCATTTCCCTAATGATTAGTGATGTTGAACATCTTTTCATGTACCTGTTTGCCATCTGTATATCTTCTTTGGAAAAATGTCTGTTCAAATCCTCTGCCTAATTTTTGATTGGGGTATTTTGTTGTTGTTGAGTTGTATTAGTTCTTTATATATTTTGGAAATTAACACCTTGTTGGATATATGATTTTCAAATATTTTCTCCCAGTTGGTGGGTTGTCTTTGTTTTGTTCATGGTTTCCTTTGCCTTGCAGAAGTTTTTAGTCTGATGTAGTCCCATTTGTTTATTTTTTCCTTTGTTTCCCATGACTGAGTAGACACGGTGTTTGAAAAGATGCTACTAAGACCCATGTCAAAGAGTGTGCTGCCTTTATTTTCTTCTAGGAGTTTGGTGGTTTCAGAAATTACGTTCAAGTCTTTACTCCACTTTGAGTTAATTTTTGTGTATGGTGTACGATTATGGTCTACTTTCATTCTTTTGCACGTAGCTGTCCAGTTTTCCCAACATAATTTATTGAAGAGAGTTTCCTTTCTCCGTTGTATGTTTTTGGCTCCTTTGTCAAAGATTAGCTGTGCACAGATGTGTGGTTTTATTTCTGGGCTTTCAATTCTGTTCCATTGTACTGTGTGTCTCTTTTTGTACCAGTACAAGGCTGTTTTGATTACTATAGCTTTGTCATATATTTTGAAGTCAGGGATTGTGATGCCTCCAGCTGTGTTCTTTTTTCTCAGGATTGCTTTAGCTATTCAGAGTCTTTTGTTGTTCTGTATATTTTAGGATTCCCTGTTCTATTTCCAAGAAGAATGTCATTGGGATTCTGACTGGGATTGCATTGAATCTGTAGATTGCTTTAGGTAATAGGGACATTTTAACTATGTTTATTCTTCCAATCCATGTGCATGGAATATCTTTCCATTTCTTTATGTCATCTTCGATTTCTTCCAATAATGTATCATAGTTTTCAGTGTATAGGTCTTTCACCTACTTGATTAAACTTAATCCTAGATATTTTATTCTTTTTGTTGCAATTGTAAATGGAATTGTATTCTTGACTTCTATTTCTTCTAATTCATTATTAGTGTATAGAAATGCAACTGAATTTTGTAAGTTGATTTTTGTACCTTGCAACTTTGCTGTAATTGTTGGTTATTTCTAATAGTTTCCTGGTGGATTCTTTAGGGTTTTCTGTATATAGGATCATGTTGCCCACAAACAGCAAAAGTTTCACTTATTCCTTTCCAATTTGGATACCTTTTATTTCTTTTTCTTGCCTAGTTGCTCTGGCCAAAACCTCCAGTACTGTGTTGAATAGGAGTGGCGAGAGTGGGCACCCTAATCTTGTTCCTGTTCTCAGAGGGATGGCTTTCAGTTTTTCACTGTTGAGTATGATGTTGGCTGTGGGTTTTTCATACATGGCCTTTATTATGTTGAGGTACTTTCCTTCTATACCCATTTTATTGAGAGTTTTTATCATAAATGGATGTTGGATCTTGTCAGATACATCCTCTGCATCTATTGAGATGATCATGTGGTTTTTATTCCTCATTTTGTTAATGTGGTGTATCACGTTGATTGATTTGTGGGCATTGAACCATCCGTGCATCCCTGGTATAAATCCCACTTGATCATGGGAGGAGGGGCAGGAGTTCTGCCACAGTTTCTTTATCCATTCATCCTTTGACAGACACTTAGCTTGTTCTCACGTCTTGGCTATTGTGAATAATTCTGCAATGAACATGGGGATGCAGATATCTATTCAAATAGTGTCTTCATTTCCTTCAGATATATACCCAGTAGTGGAATAGCTGGATCCTAGGGTAGATCTATTTTTAATTTTTTGAGGAACCTCCATACTGTTTCTTCAGTAGCTGCACCAATTTTCATCCTCCCAACAGTGTACAAAGGTTCCCTTTTCTCCACACCCTCGCTAACACCTGTCATCTCTTGTCTTTTTGATAATAGGCATTATAACGGGTGAGAGATGGTACCTCATCATGCCTTTGATTTGCATTTCCCTCGTGATTAGTGATGTTGAGCACCTTTTTGTGTACTTGTCAGCCTTTTGAATGTTTTCTTTGGAAAAATACCTATTCAAGTCCTTTGCTCATTTTTTAATCAGATTCTTTGGGCTTTGCTATTGAGTTGTATGGCCTTGTGTAATTTGGATATTAACTTCTTTTCAGATAGAGGGTTTGCAAATGTTTTTTGCCATTCCATAGGTTGCCCTTTTATTTTGCTGATGGTTTCCTTTGCTGTACAGAAGCTTTTTAGTTTAACGTAGTCTCACTCGTTTATTTTTGCTTTTGTTGCTTGTGCTTTTGATGTCCTATGTAAAAAATGTTTGCCAAGACCAATGTCAAGGAGATTTTCCCCTATGTTTTCTCAAACCCCAATGTCCACCTGCCCTTTTCCTTGGTTCTAGGGCTTTCCTTACTCTGGCCTTGCCTTACTTCTCATTAATTAATTCTCTTAACAAATGTTGACTGAGAATTATTAAGTTCCCATAAATGTGCTGAGGGCTAGGAGCACAGCAGTGAGCAGAAGAGATCAGGTCCCAGTTTTCATGGAGCTTACATTTTGCACTGGGGGGGGTGTCAGACTACAAAAGTGAATAAATGAGATAATAATTACAGATTGTGGTCATTGATATGAAGGAGGGAAAATGGGAGTAAGAGGGGTAGACAGCAGAGGCCCTGAGGAGGAGACATTTGGACTGAGACCTGAGAGTGATGAAGAGGTAGACACTAATGAAAAGCTGCAGGAAGAGCGTAGTTCCAACAGAGGGGACAGTAAGTGCAAAGGCCCTGAGGCAGGGCAGACCTTGATATGTTTCAGGAACACAAAGGAGGCCATTGTGGCTAGAGTGTAGTGACTGAAGGGGTGGTATTAGGAGACAGGACTAGAGAGGTCATTTATTGGGTACCAGCTGTGACTAAGACACAACCCCAGTCTCCTGGTGCTCACTCTCCCATTTGCTCAGACTGCTTGCTGCCTGACTATGATACTTCCCTCTTCTTCTCTGAATCTTCCCCACTCTTCAAGACAGGTCCTGGTCATCTCTTCCGAGAAACTTCTCCATCTCTCCCAGCTCTTAGTCATAGGGGTATCCAATGTGTATGCAGACGTGGGCAGCTCTGCCCACTCTCTTGCCTGCTAGGCCAGTGTTTCTCAAGGTATGGTCTTCAGGCCACCTGCGTCACAGCCCCCTAAAACGTTCCTAAGGTTTAAATGGATTTTTAGTGAAATTATTAAGTTATAGCAAGTAGAAGGTTTAAGGACTTTACCATTCATCCATAGATGCTTCAGTTCTGTTTTGATTTTTTAAGAAATAAAACACATTACAAATACAGGAGAAGCCTGAATCCTTGTGAAAAGTGCAGATCCAGAGCCCTACCCTGGATCCGCTCGGTCAGAATCTCTGGAAGTGGAGCTGGGACTGTGCATTTTTAACAATCCCCCCGCCCTCCTCCTCCCTCACGCACCCTCATTCCTCTGCGTAGTGAAGACTGAGAATTACTGATATACAACAGTTAAAATGTGCCCCATCCATGCAGTCTCCTGTCCTTCCTTCCCAAAGGCTGAGGGTCTCAGTCTTTGCTGTGCTCAGAATCACCCAGGGAACTTTTAGCAATGCAGAGGCCCAGGCTACCCCCGAACCCTGTCAATCAAACTGGGGCAGGGGTGTCAGGCAACTCTATTACCAAAACCTCAAACATGGGTTTTGGATGGTAGCAGGGGTTGGGAGCTAGGGGGAGTGGGGAGGACCCATCTCCCTTCTGCCATTTGAGACACTCCTGGGATCATCAAAGTCAGGATTCAGATATCCTTCCACCTGCTGTCTCCTGGAATACTGACAACAAGCATTTCCCGTGCCCCTGCTGAGTGCTGGGCAGAGCTGCTAGCAAAAGATGTTGCTCAGACACGATGGGGAAGAGGCCCTGACCCATGTCTGGGCTGCAGTCCGAGCTCAGACGTGAACTCAGTGGGTGGACTTGGAAGTAGAGTTGCCAGATTTAGCAAAGAAAAAGACAGGACACCTGGTTAAACTTGAATTTCAGATACCTAAAGAATAATTTTCTAATAGAAGTATGTCCTAGATGTTGCACGGGACATACTTGTACTAAAAAAAAATTATTGCTGGGGCCGGCCTGGTGGTGCAGTGGTTAAGTTTGCACATTCTGCTTTGGCGGCCCAGGGTTCGCCAGTTTGGAGCCCAGGAGCAGAGCTACACACCACGTGTCAAGCTTTGCTGTGGTAGGTGTCCCACATATAAAGTAGAGGAAGATGGGTATGGATGTTAGCTCAGGGCCACTCTTCCTCAGCACAAAAGAGGAGGATGGGCAGCAGATGTTAGCTCAGGGCTAATCTTCCTCAGAAAATACATAAAAAATAAAATGAAATAAATTATTCCTAGTTTATCTGAAATTCAGATTTAACCAAGAGTCTGGTATTTTATCTGGCAGCCTTACCTGAGGGAGTATCTTTTGCCCCTGTGAGCCTCAGTTTCCCCATTTGGAAAGGGAGGGGTTGGGCTGGGTGACTTCCCCGAGTCCTTGTGGCTTGGAGGTTCCAGCAGTCAGTTCAGATGCATCCCACAACTCTGGGAGCCTTTCTCCCCAGCCCCGCCAGGGGGCACCCTGACCCTCCTCAGCAGCCTCCCTGGCCTCCAGCTCAGCTGGGTCCCTCTGGCTCTGGGGGAACATCTGGAAACCAGGTTGTGAGGCCACTAAGGCCCAAGGTCCTTACTCATCCCATTATAGCCTATTCAGAAGGAGAGAAGGAGAGATCTCATAGAGTCTCTGAAGATGGGACCATCTCAGCCAGCTCCCCTTCTACCATGATTCAGAAGGGGGAGACGGGACCCCTAGAGGGGAAGGCACTTGTCCAGGCGCACACTGCTGTCCTGGAAACTGGACTCCTGCCTCCCTGTCCAGGGCCCCTTTACCTCCTTACGGAGCCCTTATTGCTCTGTTTCCTGCTGGACACGTTTAACCCTTGCAGTCTTGTAGCCAAAACCAATGCGAACACCAGGCAGCCCAGCACAGCCTAACAGCTGACATGCCTGAGCCCCTTGGCAAAGGGAATGTGGCACTGACGCAGGAAACCTTACAACTGAGAGAGGACCAGGGATAAAGGACCGGTCTAGGTGGTGGGGAAAGAGCAGGCCCCTCACAGTTAATTGGGAGTATCATTATTAGTATTATTATCAGCTTCCTCCATGCCAGACACAATGACCTGTGAAGCAGGGACCACTAGCATCAGAGGATATGAGAACAGATGAGGAAACAAGCTCAGTGTTGGGTCATTGGACTGAGTGGGGCTCAGTCTAGTTTTGCAGCGGATGTTGGGAGGGAGGGAGACCGCTGACCCCAGGGACCTCGATGGTCTCCAAAGAACCCACAGCCCCTTCAGAGTAAAGAGGAATTGCCCAAAGGGAGGGATACCCACAACTTCAGAGCAGGAGATGACTTTAGGAGAGCACAGATTTGGCATGAACTCACAGTGAATTAGGTGTAATTTGATTCTCTTTTGGACAGTCTGGTTATCAAACAGAAAGTCACAGATTTCTTGTTTTCACAAGGAACAGAGCATCCTTTGAGCACAGGGCACATTCATAATTGCATAACGTTGCTTTTTCACTGAATTTAGATTTTTTGTTGTATTTATCTTTAAGGCTTATCTCTATTTATGGTAAATGACATTGATTTTCTGCCCAAAGTAATGAGATCATTCTCTTTAAAGGTTAAGTTGTCTTTTCTTTTAAGTGATTTGATTTAAAGGGACGGAAAGCACAGAGAGGAGGATAGGCAAACACTGCCTTTAAGGATTCTGGACTCTGAGGGCGCCTGTCAGCTCAGTGGATCAGTTTTGCTGCAGCCGGCAGGATATGCAGCCCTGCCCTGTCCTCCAGGCCCCTGGGCTGATTCCTGCTTCGTGCCAGGTATGGGGGAGAAAGCTCTGGGTTCCAGGTCCTTCCTTTTTTCATTGTCTCATCACATGACTGAGTCACTCAGCTTCCCTGAACCTCAGTTTCCTCATCTGTAAGTTGATGGCAGAGCTGTTGTAACAGTGAGTTTGTGCATCACATGGATTGTCTGCCCCAGGCTGACCAAGGCGTGAGATTACACCCTGCCGTCCTCAGGGCAGATGTCCTATCTCCTTCTCTACCTGAAGGAACACCCCATCTGAGCTGCGTTCCATAAAGCGCTCTGCTTTATTTCCTTTATAGCAAGTGTTTCTACTCGAAACGGTATTAACTTATACATTGTCTGCCCAGCCAGACAAAGCCTCCAGGGCAGAGGGGCCGTGCTGGCCTTCCTCATGAGAACATAGGACATGCCGAGCATCCTGCAGGCACCTGATAAACATTGCGAACAAATAAACGAGCCAATACTGAAATTGACCCTGTCAGCCTCTCTGCCTAGCTTGCCGGAGATTATGAGACTAGCACTGGGCTCGCATTCCTCAGACGGCTGGGACCAAGCCAGCCAGCCTTTCCCCTCCTCTTGTGTAGGAAAGAGAACACCAGGACACAGTTTGATTTTTTATGAGTTTGTATTATTTTAGTAATTTGAAAATAATTTAAAATAAGAGGGAAACAAAACAACTCTGGGCTTGGCACCTGAAGACCAGCTCTGTGGCCTGTGACACTGGAGCACACTTCTGGGGCCTGTTTCTCTGTCTCGAAGGGGAGTCTCGGAACACCGCCTGAAATAGTACGCTAGCATGAGGGACGTGCATGAGCTCTGAAAAGTGCTCTGTGGACTTATGATGACATTATCTTTCCAAAATCAGAATGTCCATTTTAAAGAAAGTCCAGTCCTCTCTCTCTCTCTCTCTCTCTCTGGTTTAAAACCCAACGACTTCCCATTGCACAAAAAATGGAATTCAAACTCCTTACCATGGCCTACCTGCCCACATGGTCTGGCCTCTGCCCGCCTCCTCAGCTCCATCCAGTAGGACCTGCCCTTCATTTTGTTCACCGGCCGTGCTGGCTTGGAACTCATCATGCTCCCCATTTGCCTCAAGGCCTTTGCACATGCTCTTCCCCTTGCCTGGAATGTTCTTTTCCTGTTCTCTCTCCTCCCCGTAACACACTCTTAATTCCTTCTCTTCCTTTGGAACCCGGCTCACATTTTCTCCAGGAAGCCTAGAACAGCCCTGTCCAATAGAATTTTCTGTGATGATGAGAAAATTCTAGATCTGTCCTGTTCAATAGGATAACCACTAGCCACAGGTGGCTATGTAGCACTTGAAAAGTGTCTAGTGTGACTGAGGAACTGAGTTTTCCATTATGATTAATTTAAATTTAAATCTAAACAGTCATGCATGGGCAGTGGCTACCACAACGGACAGTTCGACTCTAGAATAATGGTGTGTCCTCCTGCTACACACATTTATGGTTTCTTATACTCTTCCTTCATTGCACCCATCACATCTCGTGATTTATATGTAATTGTGCAATTGTTTAATCTATTCCTCGCGAGACTGTACATTCCAAAAAAACAAATGCTTTGTCTGCTTTGCCACAATTGTGTCTCCAGCACCTGGCTTAGGACCTGGTACATAGCAGGTACATTGTAAACATTTATTGAATAAATGGAGGAATGAATGAATGATTCGTGAAAGGAGATAGTTGCTCAGCCTGGTGCTTCTGATAATGAAGCACAGTAATGAAAAAGGGTCAGCCCACAGGTCAGAAAATTAAAAGTGAGCTAGATTCGTGTTTATAGGATATATATTCCCTGTGTATAAATAAGCCTGTGGGTGTGCAGGTGTGTGTACAAAAGTATAATAGTGTGCTTGCCAAGGTTTGCATTTGTGCAGTTGTGTGTAGACACGTATGTCACGTGTCTGTGTGTCAGGGTAATGAGGTGACTAAGACAAAGACACAGGCAAAATCACACAGGAAGGCAGTTTCTAAGTCCTTACTTTTTATTTTGAAAGATTTGTCAAACTCTTCACATCATGGCGAGAGTTTGCATGATTAATAAGAAGCAGCTTTTTCATGAAATGCTTGGAGGTGAACGAGTTCTCAGCCTGTGAGATCCGACCATCCCATTGACTTTGAAGTTTCTCTTGATTAATAAAAGAAAAAGGGGCAGAGGGAGAAAAGGAGGAGGAACATGCTAGAAACCGAGGGAAAGACCCCTCAGGACAGCCATCCAAACGGGAAAAAAAAAGAAAAACCCAAAAAACAAAACCAATTCACCAACTCCACTTTTTCTATTTTACAACTTTCTACGCCTCACCCTTGATTTTGGCCTTCCTGGCTGCAACAGCCCAGCCAGTGTCTCCCAAGGACGGTTCGGAGGAGAGAAGCCCTGTAGAATGTGCGGATCCACCCCCCAGAGTCCTGGAGACTCCCAGCTTCCAGAGAACTGTGGTCCACAGCTCCCAAAAGTTGGAACAAACAGCCTAATGTGAAAAGAAATGGCCCTGGAAAGTGAGGGAGGAAACGGTGAGGGGCTGGGCTCCTGTGAGAGTTTACAGATTTTCCTAACACAGCCCCAGGTTCTTTCTCTCAGTTACAGCCCCAGGCAAACAGACGTGTTATCTGTGGTTCTGGTTGATGGCATCTGCAGGGATTTCTACACCACAGGTTCTCTCGTCCCGGAAATGTCCTTGCCAACATCATGTATCTGTTACTTCCCTTTGCCCAACTTCAAGTCACGTGAGGAAGACCCACCCCACCCCCTGGCAGCCAATACCCTAAATAAAATTAACACAAAGTCTGACTTGGTGAGTGTTACTTTCAAAGAGAGAAATAGAGAGAAAATCTGAAGATGCAGTATGTGTTGAAGGCGGACTTGAGCAGATCAGTTCCCACCCATAGGCCACCAAGACGATGAGCAATGCTGCAAGAGGCAAGAGAAAAATGGGACCGTTAGTGGGTGAGCAAGAGGCCTTGATAGCCGAGCTACAACTAAGAGTGTCATGACTTGGGTTAAAATTTCCGTATTTAGCACCGTTAATGTATTCATTTAAATCTATGTTAGCACCTTGTCCCCAGGCAGAACAACAAACCATCCAAACATTTTAAACATTGGGGGAAACAGGAAGGGAAAGGTCAGAGAGGGAGAATTCTCCGGTCCTGCGGAAGGAGGCAGGAGGTTAGATCACCAGGTCCTTGTCGATATCCTC
This sequence comes from Equus quagga, assembly GCF_021613505.1. Lineage (NCBI taxonomy): Eukaryota > Metazoa > Chordata > Mammalia > Perissodactyla > Equidae > Equus > Equus quagga. Next base: position 68,707,643 of record NC_060273.1, on the reverse strand, counting down.
TGCAAAGCAAGAAGAGAGAGCAGAGTTAGAAACGAGGCCGTGTGCCCGTGAAGACCTGCTTCCCGAGGAGGTGGTGGGTCCCACCCATCCCCAGGAGCAGGCCCAGGGGACCAGGCCAAGGTCACCCAGGCAGTCAGGGACTGAGAACTTTGGTTTCCTGTCCCGTGTCCCTGTCACACACGCTGCCAAGTTATACTTCCTGTTTCCTCTCTAAGTGCCTCCCAGTTCCCAAAATAGTGCCTGACAGAGTGAGTGCTAATGCTTGAGGAAGGGAGAGAGAGACAGCCAGATGGGACAGACAAGGATCAAGAAGTCGCCTGAGAGAAAGGCCCACCCAGACAGGGGAGAGCAGACAGGAGTTAACTAGGCACAGAGAGCAGAATCAAGCAGAAAGGATACACAGACAACAGAAAGAACAGAGAGGAGGAAGAGAGAGGACATGCCCCTTGGCTCAGACACTCACGCTCCTTGATGCCGAAGCAGCCGGCCCACTCATCAAGGGCGATGTACTTGTCATGGTCCAGGTCACAGGTCTCGAAAAAGCGGGTGGTGCAGTGCTCCATGGGGATGAGGGGTGCACGCAGTGGGGCCAGCTCCGTGTGGGACAGGTACCTGCAGGGAGGAGGCGGGAGGGCCTGAGGCATGGAAAAGTCCCACGCCCCAGCATGGGGAGACAGTGGGGAGTGAGCCTGGACCACAGGGCGGAAGGAGACGATGTGCAATGCAGGACCTCAGGACAGGAAGCCAGGACCCTGGGTCTACCCCCAGCTCTGCCACTGACCTGCCGTGGGACTTGGAGCACAGTGCTGCCCCACTCTAGCCTCAGCTTCCCTCTCCACTAAAGGCAGAGGAGTTGGCATAATGTCCAAGGACACTTCCAGTTCTGAGGTCCCATGGGTTCACAACAAAGGTCTCTTGATGCATTTAATTATTTCCTAATTGACTGAGAGTTGAGGGCACAGAAACTTAGAATGAAAATATTCAGCACTTCTGCTCTTGGTAGCTCAATATGAAACAACAATGCATGTTTTCTAGGGACACACGTTTATGCAGTTGCAAATGCATAGAAGAGACTAAAAAGATGCATCGAAAGGATGATGCTTCTGGGGAGGAGCGTGGGAAGTACAGGACGGGCAGTGAGTGTCAAGGGAATGCTAACCTTCAAAGAGCTCTGGTTTTTTGTAGCCCATGCAGTGTGTGCGAGGGAGGCCTTCTGATTTCTCTCCCACTGTGCTCCATTCCTACTCTTCCAGCTGACCTTGACTCCAGAGCACGTGTATGATTTTTTTTCCCTTGTTCCCCAGAGCCCTCAACTAGTTGTCCTCAAGACACTCTTCCCCAAGAGGCTGCAGTGTGACTCCAATTTTCTCTCTGATGGCCAGACCCCCCTCGCCCCACCCAACTCGTGGAAGGAATCACACAATGGTGGAACTGGAAGGAACACCCCCCTCCCCTTTCCTTGTAGACTGCTGGGAAAACTGAGGCCCAGGGAGGGGCAGGGACCCAGACAAGGTCGCCCCATAGCTCTGGGACAGAAGAGGGGGAGGATGGATCCCTTGTCCCAGGCCGGAGCGCCTTCCCACGTGCCCTGTCCTTGCAGCCCCATCTGGGCGCCTCCCTCCTGGCCCCTTCATTGCGGTGGGATCCAGCTGCTCAGTCTAAGCTCCAGATGTCCCCTGAATTTTCCCTCCCCTCCACAGTGATGACTCCGTTGGATTCCAGCCACAGAAGGAGCCTGGGAGAGAAGCAGCAGAGAGTTTCCCAGAGCTCAGGAGACCCCAGCACCCAGGATCCTGACAGGATGGGCAGGCTCCAGGCACACGGGCTAAACCAAGAGCGGAGGCAAGCCTTCTGGAGAGGAGTGTGCCCGGGTACAGCGTGCTCGCCCAGGCACGTGAGCAGCGTGGTCCTCCTTTCCAGGCTCCTCCAGGAACACACAGCAAGAGAAGGCCAGAAGGTGGTGGTGAGGGGCACAGCCCCTGCTCAGCTGCAGACACTGCAAGCCACCACCTGCAACTTCTGACAGCCTGTTCTACTTTTTCCTTCTAGTGTGAGCAGCAGATCATCACCCAGAGTGTGAGTTCCATGGGACAAGGACCAAGTTCAATCCGTTGCCTGGAATAGCGCTGGGCACATCATAGACAGTAAGTGTTTGCTCACAGACCAGAGACCTGCCTACTCTTCAGGGCATTGCACAGCACTTCATGACCCATCTATCAAACCAAGGGCTTGTGATGTGGATGGAATTGGCTCTGTGAATTTTTTAAGAACTTCCAGGGCTAGGTTGCCCTGTTGGGCTGGGTCTCAGGGTCTTGCTGAAGGACTGTGAGCATGCAGGCTGCCCCACCTGGGCGCCTGCCACCCCATGGGGTCTACGCTCATTCCTGGCTCAGTCTCCCTCAGCTAATGGATACACAAGGCCTGTACTCCCAGGGTTAATGAGGGATTTTCCGTTCCTGCTGACAGTGTCTAATGGCTTTCTTCCGCCCAGTTCTGCATCCTTTCTCCGGATGCCTGTTCCTTCCTGCCCCAGCCCCTAGGCAAACCGTGGGCTCCAGGGCTGGGAGCAGTGAAGGCTGCTGAGAGATTTTCTGAGCATATCCAGTGAGCCTACCAGCCCTGACTCATGACTGTCCACTCCAGGACCAAGCCAGAGCAGCCCCCCGAGATCCTGAGGGCCTGGGCTCTTACCCGTCAATGGGGTGCTGGTCCAGCTGGCCGAACTGCCAGTGCACGGGGAAGATGTACATGTTGTAGTTCTTCTCGAAGTCCCGGGCCAGCAGCTCCACCGGGTGGTCTCCAGCCTCCAGGCGCTTCTCATTCTCGTGGATCTTTTTCACCTGTGGGAGCAGAGATGCTCTGTGACAAAGCGTCCAGGGAGACTGTCTGGGCCAGTCCAGGCCCCTTTCACTGCTGACAGGAGGCCAGAGCAGGCAGAGACCAGCCAAGACCAAGGTTCAAAATGAGGGAAGGAAGTGGTATAGAGGATTCCAGCATCTCATGCACAAAAGTGATCTCAAAGAGTTTTGCATAGAGCTGCCACCTCACAATGACCCGGGGAACATGTTAAAATGCAGCTTCCTGGGCTTGCTTCCCAGAGACACAAATTCAGTAGGCCCGAGGTAGGGCCCAGGAGGCTGCATTTCGACACACTCCAAGTGCTTGATATGTCCCTTAAAGTTTAAGATCCACAGACTCAGAAGGAAAAAGGAATAGGGTGGTTTGTGCCTCTTTTGTTTAACACTGGGCTGAACAAATGAGCAGCAGGTCTCTTCATTACAGGACTTCTCAGTGCCTTTAAGATGTGAATGTGCACTATGAGCCTCCAAGGGCAGCGAGGGGAAGTCTGTGTCCTGGTGCCCGGGGTAAAGGCACTCGTCAGAGCAGGGATGTAGGCTTACACTTGGGGTCTAGTTCTGGGAACAGGACTGTGGATCTCAGCCAGCTCAGGGCCAGGAGCTGTCTGGCTCAGGACCAGGCAGGTGACGTGGGACAGGCTGGAAAGACACCACTTACTCGCAGCTTCTGCTTCTCGGTCAGAAGGTTGTTGCCCTCATCCCTTTCGTACAGAGTGACCAGGACATTCTTGAGCCAGTCCCGCATGCGCAGGGGGAATTCGGTCAGCTCAGAGTCCAGGCAGGGGGGGATGTCTAGGGTCCAAAACACACGGGTCAGCACAGACCCTGACTCTCCCCGCCCAAGGTCAACATGCTGCCTGGGCCACTCTCCCCACCCCATGCCCTCTTCCTACAGCCACTTCAATCAGTGACCTTGGCACAGTGGCTCAACGTCTTGGGGCCACAGTTTCTTTACACCACATGAGCAAAGGAGAGTATGTGTGGGGAGGAGTGCTCTGCATACGGAGAAGTGCAAAGTTGTGTCTGGTGCTCCCTTGGCCTTGATCTGATCTGCTGAGGGAAATGATCCACCACAATGGTTCCTGTACTTTTCTGGGTGATGAACCCCAAGAGCAGAGGCCCAGGACCCATGCTGGTGATGTCAACCCCTGGGAGGTGTTTGAAGCTGGGAGGCTGCAGAACAACATCTACCCACAGGCCCAGCTCAGCCGGGGTGGGAGTGGGGTCAGGAATGCTTAACCACCAGAACATTCTTTTTTTTTTTTTTTTTTTGAGTAAGATTAGCCCTAAGCTAACATCTGCTGCCAATCCTCCTCTTTTTGCTGAGGAAGACTGGCCCTGAGCTAATATCTGTGCCCATCTTCCTCTACTTTAGTCCCACCACAGAATGGTTTGCCAAGCGGTGCCATGTCCACACCCAGGATCCAAACCAGCGAACCCTGGGCTGCTGAAGTGGAATGTGTGCACTTAACCACTGCGCCACCAAGCCAGCCCCCAGAACATTCTTTTTTTTTTTGATGAGGAGGATTGGCCCTGAGCTAACATCTGTGCCAATCTTCCTCTATTTTGTATGTGGGAAACCTCTACAGCACAGCTTGATGAGCAGTGTGTAGGTTTGTGCCTGGGATCCAAACCTGCGAACCCCGGGCCGCCAAAGGGGAGCACTCAAACTTAACCACTATGGCACCAGGCTGGCCCCACCACCAGAACATTCTTAGTGATAATGATTCCATCCTGGTCTTTGGAACTTAGAATCCCAGTATATTGGACCTGGAGTTTCATCCAAGTCTACCCGCTTATTGGACGAGTTAGAGAAGGGAGTGGAGAGAAGGGGCTTGCTCAAGACCACATTATCAGAGCTCATCCGACATCCAGGACATGTGCTTGCCTGGGGGCCCAGAGGTCTGTCCTTCCCTCATCCCTGGACTTATGGAAAGCCCTCTCTGTGTTAGGACCACCACCTTCCTCGCCACCAGCCTGGGAGTGGAAGAGAATGTCTGTGATGGAAACACTAAAAGTTGGAGCGAGGGGGCTGAAGGCCCAAGAGGACGGCAGGAGCCGCTTGGCGAAAGGCTCCTTGGCACCCTCCTCTGGCTCACTGCCCAAGACTTCCTACAGTGTTCATCCCCCGCCCACCCTCTCCAGGCCTGCGCCTTCTCATTCACACCCTGGGCCCCATAACTGGGGGATGGGGCTGACTGCAGGAGAATCTGGTTTTCCCCCAACCTCTCTGCAGTCTGCACAACTGAGGCAGGTGAGTGGCTCTCCCTAGGGCCATCTGGGGCCAGAATGTACCAGACACACAATGTGGATACTGTCTTGAAGGGGAAGGAGACGTGGCCTTGGGTATTTCAAATGCTAGGGTGGCTGCAATGCTGGAGGAGGCATCTGGGCCAGCTGAACCTGCACTTGGGATCTCTGACAAGAGGCCAGACAACACCCTGGCATCCTTTCCCCCAAACACTTAACTCTGGTTTCTAGAAGAGGGTGGACAATCACACATTTTCAGTGGGCAGATAGGAATGTAATGGAGTAAAAGGGCTAAGGAGGTGACAATACTGAGTAATGGGGCCTAAGGGGAACTGACAGGTTTCCCCTATTTTAAAGCACTCAAATTCAAATATTTAACACGGCTTTATAGGCCCAGGTAGAACGTCATTTTTGCTTTACAGTGTTGAAGCAGGAAAGATTTGGGTTAGCTGCATAGAACAATTTCCTCATTAGAGAAGAGAAATGAGTTGTCTTGGATGCTAGTGAGAGGCTCGAGAAGGCCTCCCTGATCTTGTGCTTCCACAACTGCTCAGCCCTTCCCGGGAGATGTCCTGAACTCAGGGTTGAGAGGAATCTACTCATAGACAATCATCTCAATTTATAAATGGGCACCCTGAGGCTCAGAGAGTGGAAGGGATTTGCCCAAGATCGCACAGCATGGGGGTGGCACAGCCAGCATCAGCGTCAGTTCAGTGGTCTCTCCCCGAGATGGAAGCCCAGAAGGGCCCAAGGAAAGACTCACATTTGCAAGGCCCGATGTAGTCCAGGTGGAGCTTGTGGCCCTTCTTGGTGCCCTCCAGGGTGCACTTGGTGGCAAAGAAGTGGCAGGAGGAATCGAAGGTCTTGTTGTCATTGCTGCACACCTATCGGCAAAGCACAGAGTTTCGCACCTTTATTCCCAAAGCCTTTCACTGATAGCACCACCCTCGCCCATTTCAGAGATGGGGACACTGACGGCCAAGCAAGGAGTGTGATTAGTCCAAGGTCATATAGTGAGCTAGTGATGGGACTGTGGCAAGAACCCACTCTTTGTGCTCCCAGGCCAATATTCAGCCCATGCTGAGAGCCGATGTGGGTCTCTGAGCAGAAGCATGACTGAGTCAGGGCTGCTGTATGGGAAACCAACCTGGAAGATTCAGAAAGGATGGACTAAAGATACGGATGGGAAAAGGCAGAGTGTGCAGAAAACAGTTAACACAGCAGGCCTGGGACTGTTTTCCTTAGCAAGGCCTGCTTGTAAAGTTGGCCCTTGGCTGGCGTCTGGGAGCTCGGCTGGTAAACAGTTCCCTGCCCCATTACACACCTTTCCACATATGATAAAGGTGGCTCACTGTGCCTAGGCTGCCTGTATAAGCAGTATGGTTTATGGGGAACATCAGCTTTCCTTCTGAGAATCTGGAATTTTGCTATGTGCTAGGCAGAGGATGCCTATGTGACCAGCCCCCACTTAAAACTGAGTCTCTAATGGACTCCTTGGGTAGAAACCTCACTCACATGTGACTGCATTTTTGTAGCTGGGGAAAGAGTGCACTCTTTGAGACCCCTCACGGGTGGGAAAGAGTAAGCAAGCCTATACATGGATTCCTCCAGACTCTGCCTGTGTCTTGTTCCCTTATGATCCAGCTGCCTTTCCTTAATATGTTGCTGTAATAAATCTTAACTGTGAGTAACTGTATGCTGAGTCGTGCAAGTCCTTCTAGGGAATCTCCGCACTGGGGGGTGGCCAAGCAGAGCCAAGGACTGAACGAGGTCAGTGGCGATAAGTAGCTGTGTTAGGAGGAGGGGGTCTTGTGTTGAACATTCTGCGTGTGCTTACTTAGCATCACTTAGATCTCACTGCAGAGGGAGAATTGATGGGCTTCGGTGACCAATGGGATAGGGGTTAAGGAGTAAAGAGGAGGGAAGAGTTGACAATAATGCTAAAATTTGGAGCCCAGAGTATAAGTTGTGTTGGGGAGAGAGTGACAATGAAGAAGCCAGATGGGAGGTTGTGGGAATAATGCTGGTACCAGATTTGCTGCTCTGAGCTAGGTCACACTAGCACAATGGTTGGCATGAGTGGGTACTCAATAAATATTTACTTGGATGGATGGATGGATGGATGAATGAATCCTATCATGTCGAAGTAGAATGAATAGATTTGAAAGATTAAAAAAAAATAGCACATACTGGGTACTTACTAAGTACTGGGCATTGTCTGACTAATCCCCACCATAGCCCTAAGAGATAAAGACTATTTCTATCCCCACTTTTTGTATGAAAAAAATGGAGACTTGGAAAGTTTCGGCAACTTAGCTAAGATCTCACAGCTAATGAGTGGTGGAGACGGGGTTTGAACCCTTCAGGCTAACTCAGAACCCACATGTTTGGCCCTGTTGCTTTGCTAAGCTGCCTCTACGTAGAGAAAGCCCCCATCTCAGTAGCCGATGTTGTTGATGTAGTTTTTTTCTGAGTCTGGCATAGAGCTTGGAACAATGTGGTGCTAAGTAAATTCCTGCTGGTTGCTGGAGAGATCCCGTGACAGGCAGAGCCCCCCCGACTCATCTCCACCTTCTTTCCGTGATCAGATCTAGTGAGGGGACTTCTGAGAGTGGAGCTGCCCCTTACAACTGCCAAGCCACCAGTTTCCTGGGCAGACACTCTGTGTTCTGAAGAGCCTAATCCCCCCGCCACCTTCCGCTGTCCCTCAGTCCTTACCTTCTCAAACTCGCCAATGGGGGCAGGGCAGCTGGTAGGGTCCTGGCACACGCACATGGGACTGTTGTTCTCATCCAGCTCGCACACCTTGCCGTGTTTGCAGTGGTGGTTCTGGCAGGGGTCTGGTAGAGTGCAAGGGCATGTCGTTAGCACCACTTGGGCTAGCATGTCCACCCCAACCCAATCCAGACCAATCCTTGGGCAGAAGTCCTCAGCTGTGGTCCCCACTTGGGGCTTTGGGCAGCGCTGAGTTCTCCCTTCTCTTCTGCTGAGCCCAGCAATCAGCATTTAGGAGAGCAACTGGCTCAGACTGGGGATTAGACATTCCGTCTGAGGTCAAGGTCAGGCACATTTCAGGAGGCTGTAGGCTTAGCCTGGAACCCAGGAGCACTGGACGCCACACGGCTCCCTAGAGGGTTGAAGCAACCACTGTATTCTCAGCTCTTGGTTGATCAACCACAGTGAGGCATTTCCAGATTCTAGAATAGACCTTCTAGAATGACTTTGAAAGTTGGTCTTATCGTGGAGCCAGGAAGCTGTGAGGCCCAACAAAACAGCCTTGAGTGGCTGTAGAGGAAAAGGGAGAAGACCCTCAAGGCCCCCACCGAACAATAGAGCCCGCTGTGTCTGGTAAACACCGGATGAGGTGGGTGGGAGGGAAGGAACATGACTCAGTAGACACCCCTCCGCTCCAACGAAAACTCTGTGCCCTCAGGACGAGAGCGTAATCTAGCCTTTTCCTCCTGATGCTTGATCTAGGATATTTTAGTCATCTTTTATTGCATGCCTGCTCTGCCAGGCACTGGGCCGAGAACTTTTATGTTTTATCTCACAATCCCCTGACAGCCCTGGGGCGAGGTTCTACCATCATCATTCCCATGTTAGAGATGAGGAAGCTGAGGCTCGGAGGAGCACAGGGAGTCAACCAGTCTAGATGCAAACCTTGGTTGGTTTGCCTTCAATGTCCATGCTGTTAACCCCTGGGGTATGAAGCCTCTCCACTCTGTGGGATGGAGATGCCAACGCAATGGGCTGGAGCCAGAGGCCCTTGGTTATTTCTCCCCCTTGGCACCAACTCCATGGGTAGCATTGTATGAGTTATGTCAGGTTTCCAGGCCTTATTTCCTCATGGCTGTGTGAAAATCAAATAAGCTAATGAGTGTGAAAGCTTCTGAGGTGCTCTCAGGTCTGCTCCCATATGGGGTTTTGGTTCAGACAGAGGTCAACAAAGAGTGCAGTGACCAGATGTGACCGGTGACCTCAGCAGGAATGTGCAATCCAACTTTGGAATCAGGGCAAAGAGCTGTGAGGGGAGAAGGCCATTGCCAGCTGAGGAACTTCCCTTCCTGCCACTCACAGCACGGATGGCCTGGCTATAAATTGATGTTCCCTAGAGTCCAGGAGACTGAGTGCCAGAGAATATTCCCAACCCTTAAAGCCATTTCTTCCCCACAGCCCCCCCTGTAGGGAGGACCCTACCCTGCATTCCCTTGGGAGGGAACCTCACAGAAGCTGTCCCCACCTCCCAGGCCCAGGCAGCAGGGGACAAAGACTGGATGTGCCAAGTCACGGGGAAGGGACCTACTTTCAGCCACCACCTCCTCTTCAGCTTCCTCAGCACCTTCGTCAAATTCTCCTACTTCCACCTGGACAGGGTTGGCTCCCACAGGTACCTGGGGTGGAGGGAGAGGAATGAGTCGACTGTCCCACCCCCATCCCTGACTTGGAAGAAAGGGGTGAAGACTGGTGGGGAGGCTTGCCTGGAGCTTCGGACACCCACAAAGGGATGATGAGAGTCAAGCTGAAAAGGCGTGCTGTGCTGGGTCCAGGTCACAGAGGGCACAAATGCCAGGCCCAGCATTGAGATTAAATGTTATGGACCCACTGTGTTTGCAGTGCCCTAGATTTCTATTGAGATGCCTCAGAGGCCCCCTAGGGGCACCAGGGCAAAACGGGGTAGTACGGAGCATCCACCCCTGCCAGTTACACCAGAGCAGCTCCCCTTTCCTCTGTTTGATGTATGGGGAGACTGTGGGTGATTGTCTAAGAAAAATTGTCCAACAGCTTGAAAAAGAACAAATTTCAAAATCCTGGCTCCCAAATGTAGAGTTCTGTTGAAGGTCTGGGAATCAATCAGGAGTGCGTCAGGATTGGGGAATACGCAAGATTTATGCCCATACTGTGTGTACACGTGGAAAGAGGAAGAACGCCCCATTCCAGCATGAGACCCACAGCACCTATGTGGTTTCCCCAGGGAATGGGTGTGGACAGAGGGGGGCCGGGGGTCTGGGGTCACCACCCACGTACCTCGGACACCTCAGCCACGGTTTCCTCCACCACCTCTGTCTCATCAGGCAGGGCTTCCTGCTGCTGTTGGGGAGAGAAAATGTGGTTCAGAGAGGTCAGGGCCAAGACCAGATCCTGCCTGGAACATTAGAGCCAGGGAATTAGGAGAGCAGCTCACTGGAGATTCCCACAGCTGTGCCTCGGGGACTGCCACAGATGGGGCCACGAGGGCAAGGAGATGCCAAACACGGGGCTCCATGGGACACCAAGAGCACCTCCCCTTTGATATATTTTGTATCTAAGGTGTCTATCTAAGATTGAACTTGGAAAACATTTCCACTGCTTTGAGTCCTATAGTCTGAAAACCACTGTTACAGATCAACTCCCCTCATCTCAGAGATGGGGAAACCGAGACTCAGAGGGGATAAACACCCAGAATTTTAATCAAATGTCGTTATCTTTCCAACAAGTGTGATATTATTATTATTATTACTATTTTTTTCTTTTTTTAGTGATTCCTTCTTGCCACGTCAACTTGCAGTAGGGAAAAGCAAGATAGCATATCACTTTGAGGCCCCCTTGCTGGCTGGTTCTGCTTCTGAAAGTAATGGTAACCTTGCCAAATCTTTTGCCCAAATCTACCTGCCTGATCAAGACGGCGAGAGGTGACCATCACTCACACCTCCAGTGAAGACAGGATGAGGGAATTACAGGTTGAAAGAAAATGTTCTTTTTGCCTGCCCCACGTTTCTTCCTCCCTCTCCTGGCAACGGCTTCCAGTCTGGCTTTGGAGGATCACTACTGGCCCTCTGCGTGCAATTCTTGGAGGCACTGTCTGTCACTCAAGGTGCCCCGCACCCCCCTGGCTAAGAAGCAGGCCCAAGACCCAAGCTCAGCAGCTCTCCTTGAACTTTTTACAATCTTCTTGACACGTTCTCTCAAGCTGTGAAAACTGTTGGAGCAGATCCATTCAGATGGCAACATCTCCGAGACTGTCTGTTAGTTCTTACCTCCCAGATCCTGGAGCTGCCATTTGCTAGTTCTCCCCAAGCCCTTTGATTTTATCATCTACTCCTATATCCTTTCTCTCCCTAATTTAGTCAGATTGGAGTCTGTTGCTTGCAACCAAATAGGCCTCACTGATTCAGAAACTGACCAGTTCGCTCTCTGTGGCTCGACTCTCTCCTAACATCATCCCCACCAGCGTCCCCCGCTCTTCTGGAATTCCTCATATGACACAGAGGTCAATTCCTTCCAAAGCATTCCTGGTCTATTTCTGGGAAGCTCTGACTGCTAAAAAGTTCATCTCCACGTTACATGGAAATCTCTCTTCTCTGGAATCTCCACCCAAAAGTCTGCATCTCAATTTTTCTTCTGATCTTATTAGTTTAAGAAAAAAAAAATCTTTTTCAGAAATAAAACAAAAATAACTTGTGATGGGGAAGCTCCTGTCCCTTCTGAGTATCCAGGGCTGGCCGATTCGATACCCCTCAGCTGGAGATGGGAGGGAAGATCAAGCAGATATGATGTTTAGGTACTTACAGGGGCTGCCAAAGCCCTTCCGGCCAGGCAAAGGAGAAAGAAGATCCAGGCCCTCATGGTGCTGGGAACCCTGTGGGAGGAGAGTGAATGAGATTACAGTGAGTGGCAGGCTTCTTGATGGAGAGTTCCCTCTGTCTCTTCTGAATTCCTGTGATATGCAAGGTAACTTCAGATGGTACATGTTAAATGATAGTGAAAGACACAGGAGAAAGTTGCTTCTACTCAGTTCCCTTTCAATCCTGATTATATGAGGAGAAAGTCTCAGTGTGGTGCTAAGATGTCTTTAACACCTCTCTAACACTCGTCTCTTTCCCTTTCTAAGAGAGACCAGGCCTCTGGCTCAGAGCCACTACAGGAAACTACATCCAGCTGGAATTCAATACAGTTGTGTTGTCTTCTTTGTGTTTATTTTTATGGTTTCCTTCTACTTATGACAAAAGTACACAGATTTTTCCATTTATGGTAATGATATGAAGTCTCCTTTCTCAATAGGTTTATTTAAGTTTTTAAAAGTGATTCAACAAAGGCAATGGGCTAACTTAATCACGTTTGGGCAATGCTGAAGCAGATCCTCTTGAGGGCCCTTCAATCCCTGATGTTCTAGGTTCTTTTTTCCTCTATCCCCCCAAACTCTCCTCCTCCTCCTCCTTCCCACCCCCTCTGTAATGGGAGAAGTTAATGGCAATGAGATCTACATTCTAAAACAAAGAACAATAGTCTTGGACTGTGACCAGCGGAAACTTGAAGGTGGCCATATTTTTCCCCATCCTACCCAGAAGGGACACCAATTCTCTGGATCTCCTAGGGAGACTGTCCAGATGCTTGCACATGTTCATATTATCTTCTCGTTCCACCACAGCTAAAGTATGTTAGCTGAGATCTAGAAAATTCTCCAGCCCTGGTCACTGCTAAGACCTCACTCTCTAAATGTTGAACCCTCAACACTAAGAATCTCATGACTGGAAGGGAGCTTGGAGAAGAAGTCCCTCTGATGGTTCAATACCAAAATGTCATCCCTAACAGAGGATCTGTGATGGGGAGGTTGTACTTCTTGTTCTGACTAAATGAACTTCCATTTCCAAATGGCTTTAGAAAGTTCTTCCTTACACTGATCTAAGTTTGCCTCCCTCAAACTTCTCCTGGTCTACTCTGTTCCTCGTGGGGCCACACAGCACAAGCGTGCTTCCTCGGCCCCAAGCGGCTTTTAGTCAAGGTGAGCAGTAGCCGTGTCTTCCCTCTTTTGCGCCCTCAAACTTCCATCTTGGGCTTATCATCCCCAGTTCCTTCCAAGACTTCTCAACTGACCAAGCACCTTGGTGGGAGGCACCCTGGCATCATGGAAAAAACACTTGGTTTTGGATTAATGCCAGGGACTCTTGTTCCGTTTCAATACTAGCTGGGTGCATTAGTTAAGTCCTTCATTTTCTCTAGACTTTGGTTCCCCCTTCCATTAACTGAGAGAGTTAGGCTAGGCGAAATTTGGGGTGGTAGACTGGGCCCTTAAAATGCCCTTCAAATATCACAGGCACATGCTGGACTTGGCACATGTCGTCCCCTCTGGCATCATACATTTTCACCTGGATTATAGTATCTGGATGGCAGAGGCAGTCAGGGGAGAAGCAGACTTCATAACGGTCCTTTATTGCACTAAAATAGACGCAAAACCCCACCTCCTATTTCATGGAGTGCGCATGGAATAAAGCTAACAGAAATTCAACGAACCGACCTGGGAGACTGGCATTGCTTCACCAGGGCCCCAACTCCCAGAGGAGTCCAATCTTCCCTTTCCAGGCAGTTTTTGGAATGTTCCTCCCCTTACACAGTTGTATGCTTGTTCCTCCCAGGCATAGAGGTGGAAAAATCTCCCTTCTCGCTTCCCCATTTGGAAGTCACAAACAAAACAACTCCTGCCTGTGGCTTTGGACGAATGGAATGGGAGAGAAGGTATCAATGAAGGACTTGTCTGAGAGTAAGTCAAAGGGTCACGGGGAGTCTGGTAGCTAGAACAAAAAAAAGGTCTTGTCTGGGCTCCGATGACAGAGAAGTCATGTCATTTTAGAAACAGCCCAGCTAGGGCTGGAAATGTAATAAGCTTCAGGTGGGAGAACCAGGAAGACTGACACCTCCGGAGTGTGTGTCCTGTGTCTGAGCAGAGGCACTATGCTCCACTCCTTGGCCAGGGAAAAGTTTGTTGGTCGGTCCTTCCACCTGTCCTTCCTGGCCACTTCCCCGCGCTTCTTTCCCGGTGGCACACTCACCCTTTCTGCCCCTCCCCGTATGCCTGGTGTTGCAGCCAGAGAGAAAAATAGTTCTAAATCTTGCAGTGCCTTATGGTTTCTAAAGGAAACTTTAGCACTGTCCCCTTGGAGCCTCTGATGCACCGGCAGGTAGGCAGACAGGCATGAAGGGCTCTGAGTCCCCCTGCCCCCATGAGTCTGTGCTTGAGAGGGAGGAAGTCACGCAACACTCAGGCCTCTCCCAAGTTGACAAACTCCCTTCTCATGGAGCTGGGTTGGGCCTAACAGGGATTATGTTCAGAGACTGGCATGGGAGCGGAGGAGAAATGCAGAAAGTGAGAGTGTTAAGAGAAGGACACAAAACCTTGGAGGAGGAGTTATTTCCCAAATTATGGGTTCTGCCGGTATCCAGCACTACATCACTAGCCCCAGAACCTTTCCCTCCAGATGATAGGATGGGAGGGAAGGGGACAGCTGACTGTTCTTAGATGCACAGCCATACTTCCTGCATACCCGTGAGGTCCCTCTCTGAGGTTCTCTAAAACACCACTGGCCCAAGAGGTCAGGCACCCATCCTGGGAAGCTCATGAGATGCAACAGTAACCCCAGCAAGGTCAGAACATAGGGTCACAGCCCAGCATTCAGAACTTATCAGCTGCGCACACATCCTTTGCCCATTAAACTAGATCTGGCAGGCATGGTGAAAATATAAACATCTTCATGTCAGGGACCAGTATTAAAAGAAAACTCCCCCCTTTGTATCTCTTTAGTTGGTGAAGGTACAAATGTTTATGCTTTTCAGAATGTTTTCATAATCCAGCATCCCATTAGGGTCTCGAGGCGTGTCTTTCTGCCCTCTAGTATGCGTAAGAAGACTCAGAGAGGGGAAGAAACGTGCTGAGAGCCCCAGGGAGTGAGTGGCCGTGCTGATGAGGACCAGGCAGCCCCGCTCCACCACTGGCTGCTCTCCGCCTCACACACTGTTTCTCTTGGCGGCTGCTCCCTCCCAGGTGCCCACCTGAACGGGGCCCAGTTGGGCTGTGAACTGACCCGAGGTGCAGAGAAGAAGTGTGTTTCCCTTGGCTCCGTGGTCATCACATGCAGACGCCGCTCACCCCCACCCACCACCGCCTCCTGTCCGTACATTGAGTCCTTTCCTTCTGCCTTTATTTGCTCTGGAGACGGCTGAAATCCCGGCCTCGGCTGCCAGCAGGACCTGAAGCTGAGGTCACTTCTCTCTCTTTGGAGAGACTCTGGGGATGGAAAAGTACAGCCAGACCCCTAGCTCATCTCCCTCAAAACATAAAGGGTTCCTTCGGGCTCTTTCTGAGCACCAAAGAGTTACTGGGGCTGGCCCGCGGCTGAGTGGTTAACTTCAGCGCACTCCTCTTCGGTGGCCCAGGTTTTCGCTGATTCGGATCCCGGGCGTGGACCTAGCACCGCTCATCAAGCCATGCTGAGGTGGTGTCCCACATGGCACAACCAGAAGGACGTACAACTAGAATATATAACTATGTATTGGGGGGCTTTGGGGAGAAGAAGGAAAAGAAAAAAAAGATTGGCAACAGATATTAGCTCAGGTGCCAATCTTTAAAAAAAAAAAAAGTCACTGAAAGGCAAAACTGGGGGAAATCTCAGAATCATAGAATTTTAGACTGTAGGTCTTGGAATCACAGACTCTTAAGAACACGAAGCACAGAATCTGAGTCGCACTCATCAAATATGATTTGAGTAGAAAAAGTTTATGGAGCAATGCGGTCCAATAGAACTTTCTGAGAGGATGAAAATGTTCCGTATCTGCGTGGTCCAATACGTAGCTATGGGCCACAAGTGGTATTGAACTCTTGAAATGCTGGTAGCACAAATGAAGAACTGAATTTTTGACTGCATTTGATTTTAATTAATTTAAATCTAAATAGCCACATGTGGCTAGTGGCTACCAGATTAGACCAAGCAGTTATAAACCTGTATAGCGTGAGTGTAACATCAACTTAAGCTCGTGTGCTCTGGAGACAGAAGGTACAGGTTCAAATCCTGACTCTGCCACTTAATCGTGTGACCTTCAGAAAGTGACTTTCCCTCTCTGGGACTCAACTCATTTCTCCGTCTGTAAAATGGAAATAACACACCTATGTTGAAAGGCTCATAGGTGACTTACATGAGAGAATACAAGAGGCAAGCAATGGTGTTTGGAAGAGCATCTTAAAATCTAAGGATCCCAGAATCTCCATCCCCCTCAAGAATCCAGGGCAAGAATCCCAGATCTTTGTCTGTGGCCCAGGGAGAAAGGGTGTTGGGGCGGAACAAGGGAGACATTGCTCCTCTTGGCCTGGGGGACTCCAGCCCAGCCTCCAGAGGACACAGAAACAAAGGCCAGGGCCCAGGCTCGCCTCTTAGTTGAGCTGCTGACGCAAGCCAGATATCTCACTCCCACTGTTTGGCTTAGAAACAAGGGTTCCAAAAACACATGTTCCTGGTAAACAAGCCCAAGGAGAGGAAAATAAGTTGAGAGGCTAATAAAAGAACCCAGGAGCCAGGCTCGCCAGGGAGCTGGGACTCAGAAGGAGGGCCGAGCCAAGCCAGAGAGGTGCCACTGCAGCCGATGTGGCCACACTGGCACTCACACCCTGCGGAGCAGACACAACCACTCAGAGGTGGTCTCGTGCTGTGGAATCAGGAGTCCTGGCCCGGGGATCGAGTCTTGGCAACATTACTCCCAGCTCACCATGCAAACTTAGGGAAGGCTCCTCTGCTCCCTGGACCTCACCTGCCCCTGCCCGTCTGCACAATGAGGAGGTTGTTTTAGATCAGTGGTATTCAAAATTATGTAAGGCAGGGAGCCCTTTCTTTCAATGAAGCGTTCCACAGAAGTCCAATATTTGAAACAGCTAAAGGCCTCTTGAATTTGTTGAAACATGTCAATGCATTATTACCTATTCAATAAATCAGCTTGAAATTAAAAAACAAAAGCAAGTGAAAATGGAGTTGAGATGGGGGCTGGAAGTCCTACTCACTCGGACCCCCCAAGAGGCCTTGGAGCATCTCTGGATTCCTCTATGAACACAGTTGGAAAGCCCTTGAACGAGGTGGTCCCTAAAGTTCCTTTCAGCCCGGATGTTCTGAGTGACTCAGGCAGAAGCCTATCAGAGCATCACCTCTCGCAGCCTCCCCCTTGACTCTCTGCTTCTACTTCTAATATTTCTTGCTGGAAAGGAAGAAGCTAAGGGAAGGTTTTAGGGTGTTATAGGTGCTCAAGCCTAGGATCGAAGAGGTTCTGGGGCAACTCAGAAGTAGCCCCAGAGTTTGAGACTAGCATCAGCCTGACTGAGCTTCCACAAAGGCATCTGAGATGCCACGTTTCACTGTGGTTAAGAGAGGCCCAGGGTGGAGCTACAGGCTCTCCTCCTTGGCTCCCCCTAGGGACCACTGCTGCATCCGGGTGACCACAAATGGAAGGGATGAGGAAGAACATCAAAGTGTCCAGGCTGCCACATTCTGAAGATAGCAAATACGTGGCATGGATGCCTCCACCTGCCTCTCCTGTGCATGTGGCAGACATTACTAATCAATCATATGGGCTTTTCCCCTAAAGTTCAGAGTGGCATCTGAATCCTGAACACAGTTCTTCTGGCAGCCACTACCAGTACGTGCTAAGTTGTATTATCTAAGCTAAGTTAGTAAGTTGTCAAGACACGTGAGACCTATTTGTCATGCTTCTGATTTGAGAGAGAGAGAAACTGAGGATCAGAGAAGGAAAACGACTTACTCGAGGTCATACAAGCTCGTGCCTCAGCTAGACTTCCAGATGTTTACCTTGTTTGGTTCTGTTTCTGTTTTCATCTGATCAGTCTGGGCTCCTGATCCCATGACTTAACACAAGATGACCCAGCAGGATCCCCAGATGAGGTAGGTTAATCCCAAGTTTCTGAAAGAACCCAGCTCTGGGAAACGTGGTACCTCCATCCATATTTTCCCTAAGACATTGAGCTCTATGCCTGAGGAGTGAAGGCAGAGTTAATTTTCTGTCTAAGACACTTCCTCCTGCATGAGGAGAAGGCTGTTTTTCTAAATAATTCTGTCAAGTCACTGCTTGCTGGCCCTGGCCCTGCTCAGCCCAGCTGTTCCCAAGTTCAGGGTTGGGTTTAGGGTCCAGGCTCTGTGCTCTAGAGAAAAGGTAATTTCATTAATCCCCAGGGTTGGCTGAAAGCTCAGCTCCAGCATCCTTTTGCTCCTGTAAAGGAGCTTAGGGAGGGAGCCAGCAGGAAGGAAATGAGCAGACTCCCTGTTAGCCATGTCTGCTGCCCTAAAGGACAAAGTCACGTGGGCTGGGATAGGCCATCGCAGGCCAGCAAAGAGGACAGAGAAAGCACTGCTCATCACTTAGTATCCACAGGGCTTGTTGTATAGCGGGAGGTGTGTAGGCATGATACCAAACTGATCAGATGAAACAAACAAGCACAAAGCAAGGTGAACATCTGGATGTTTCCGAACATCTGGAAGTTTGGCTCAGACACGTTTACTGTGTGAACTTGAGTGAGTTATTTTCCCTTCCTGAGTCTGAATTTCTCAATCTGTAAAATGTAACAGGTGGTCTGGTGCTGTATGTGTGTGTCTGTCTCTCTGTCATGACCTGTAGTCACGTCTGGCTGTGCTCATCTGTGTGTGGCTACAAATGGCAGTTGTGTTTGCACGCCTGACAGTGTGTCTGTATAAGTTACCTATGGCCTTGTGGACCTCTGTGTAAAGCTGTGTCTGTGTGTCTGACTCAGCGTCTGTCTGCTTCAGCCTGTACAAGTAAGGATCAGACTTTGCACATGCATCAAGATGTGTACCTGGAACTTGTCTATGAGTCAAGGAATCATCCAGGGAGAATTAAGTGGCCTTCTGTGTCTGCTCATGTATTCAGGCATTTATTTTTAGTTGTGCCAGTGGGTGCCTGTTGGTGAAATGCTTGTACCCTGCATCCTCAAGGGTTTGTGTCTGTCCCTGTTTATCTCTGCACGTTTAGCTACCTATTTAAATCACCTCAAAAGCCAAATATTCTCGTGTTTACAAGAGAGCTTGTTTATAAGCTCACATCCTCAGCTTTTTCCTTTCCTCCACCATCCTTCCCTATTTATAGTTTATTTTCAGCGAGGAAAGCTGCTCTTATACATAGCAAACCTCAGCCCTGCTATTGGTTAACTGTCTCTACAGATGGATAAAGATTTTAGCAGGACTGTTATGCAACCCGAGATCCCCCGGCCCCTCCTCTCTTGTTTCTTTTTCAACTAGAGGGACAGGGTGTGTTCAAAATGTAGGCCAGCGATTGCTTCCAATGGAAGCAGCGTCTGGATTTAGGTTCACAGGACTTCAGAGCTGGGGGGGGGCACGTGGAGACCATCTAGCTTAGACTGCCCATTTAACAGATCAGGAAACTGAGGCCTAGAGAGGGGAAGGGTCTTTCCAGACGTCACTCACTGTGCGTTTAGGACCCACTTCTGCTCGTGCCTTGGCCAATGCTCTTTCCACACTGGAGGGTACAAACTCTTGGGAAATACTCAAGGATGTCCTCAAATTAAATTGAATTTCAACAATATTTAGCTTTGTTAGACACGCCTATCAGCACTTTTAAGAAAGGGAAGTTATATACAAACCCCAAGATGATGGATTTGCCAGAGAAAAAAGCTGGGATCTCACCAACTCTTTGGATGCCGTAAATCTATCCATTCTGAAAACCCATCGCATTAAGAGGGAAGGCCTCAGTTTACCAGGTGCTCCCCTGTGCATTATCCCATTTTGTCCACACAGTATCCCATTGAGGTGGCAGCTGTTATCGCTCTTTAACCAAGGAGCAAGCTAGGACTCAGAGAGGAGAAGTAAGTTGTTCAAAGTCAATGGCACTTTTGGGGCAGAGCTGGAACTAAAACTCAGGTCTTCAAACACCCTGTCCACGAAGCTTATCACAGCCCCCTCTGCTGCCCTACCATCCTGGGAGATCAGAAGGGCAGGGCCCAGAGTTTGCTGTCCCGGTATTTGGGGACTGAGTGGAGTGGGGGATAGTCTGACCGAGCCTGAAGTTCTGAGTGCTCCCAGTGTCCCCTCCCAGTCAGCAGGCAGAGACCCTGAAAAAAAGGTTGCCGTGGCAACTCGCATTCCTCCTGGAGTGAGTCATGGCAAAGAAGAGCCTTTGGGGGGGTGGGACTTGGAGAAAGTTTCAAAAGTTGATTCCTTCTCCAGGCACCCCCCGCCCACCCCTCCCTTCCTCCCTTTGCTCCAAACTTTGTCGATGTGGCAGCTGACGGCTGAGAGTTAACTCTCTCTTCCCCAACCACTCCCATTGCAACATTTTTCATCCTCCCGCAAATATACATTTGCTTCCAGTCCCACTCGCTCCGTCTCCCACTATGCTCTCTGGCTGTTTTGGGGGTCATGCCTCCATTTGAGAATATCCTAAGATTGAAGGCTGTGAACACCCTCTTGTATTTTCTCTCTCTCACACACACACACATGCATTACCATACATCCAATTTTAAGGGGCTTGCAGATGCCTCGAAGCCCATTCAAAGGCCAGTCCGCGGATTCTGGTTTAAGAGACTTTCCTTTGAAAGTTTCCAAGGACATCAGGCACCCTGAAGACCTTCAAGCCCTACCCTCTCAGTTTATAGGCAGGGAAACTAAGTCCAGAGGAAACACTTACCTAAGTAAGTGCGCCTTAAGTCTGCCATCCTACTTCTGATCTGCTTCTCGCTCTACCATCAGCACTTGGGTGTACAGAAATGCAACCCAAGAGAATTGCTGGTGAAATATTTTCTCTGTGTTTTCTGCCTAGAATGCTGTCCTTTCTGGAGGAAAATGTGTGCCTCTCTGTTCCATTTTGGGCAGACTGGGCTTCCTGAAAGGCATGGTCATACCAGTGCCCCCTTTTCCCTTGGTGTCCTTCAGGACTCAGGAAGTCTGCTTGTTAACCAGCCAATGGAGCCAACAAGGGTAAAGACAGCAAGGGGTTTGTTTATCTGAAGAAGAGCTAACACCCCAAAAGGCTACACACCAGTTCTTTGTAGTGTTTGGGCTTCTCAAAACAAAGAGGTGTGAGAAGGTTGCCATGGACCCCCTTGCCCCCATCAGCTTACCCCCAACCCCACCCCAGCCTCCCTCGGGCCAGCCCTTTAGTGGGATAATATCAGATGTCTGGGGTCTTCAGATCTAGAACACTAGGGGGCTATCGCTGGTGCGTTCCTGTGTTTGTACCCCAGGGAGCCCAGGATGGGAGCAACACCTAACCCAAGACTGACTATCTGATGGTGCTATTTCAGGCCAAATGGCACTGGAGTCTGTGTGTGTGTGTGTGTGTGCGCGCGCGCGCGTGTGCGCATGTGTAAGGCGGTGGTGGATGGGGGAGAATTTGAAGGAAACAGGAGCCTTCCTGGAGGTGCGGATTAGGGGTGAAGCCTCCCCCTTTGTCTGCCGGAGATCAGTTTGTCATTCCTGCAAAGTCCCTCTTGGAAAACAGAGCCCCTGACCAAGAACCCAGTCTAGGAAGTTTCTTCTCCTGGAATGGGGAGCAGGGCTGACTCGGGCTGCCAGCAGCTCCCTCCTGCAGCTGTGACAGGATCAGATTCCCAGGAAAGGCAGAGGCTGCCACATTGGCAAAGGGAGCGAAGAGGACAGGCAGGCAGCCTCGGAAACCAGAGAAACAGACACAGAGAGAGACAGAGAGAGAAAATACTCCCTCAGAGACACAGTGAGATTATTTTCTGCAAACCTAAAAGGGAAACCAAGTTATACTGTGAAGACACCTGGAAAGCAACAGGCAGTGAGCCCTCGGCCCTGCCCTTAAGGGGAGGAGGATGGAGCCCGAAGAACATGTGCATCCCCCATCCCTGATCCCAGAGACCTCCAGTACAGCTTCCTCTCCGATGTGCGCAAACTGGTGGAGGGAATAGGGTTTCGGGGTTGGTGCGGCCAGAGAAGGGAAAGGCAGGGCAGGGGTCGTGCATACCTCAGTGGCGGGCAGGCGGCTGGCGGAGTGTGTTCCGGGCAGTCTGAAGGTCTGCAGGAATGTGGAGGGGTTTAGAGCCGGGCAACAGGAAACCACTCAGAGCTCTGGGCTGGGTCTGCCTCCCCCGCCACCCCACGGTCCCTCCTCCTCCTCTGTCTCCTCCTTCCTCCCACCTCCTCCTTCTCCCCACAGCCAGAGCTGCGTCTGTCTTCCATTTCTTTCTCCATCTCCTTGCAGTGGGCCATCCTGAGCAGACTCCACACCATGCCTGCCTCCTGGGTTCTGGAGCTGCTGCCTAAACAGACTCACGGAGTGCCAGGGCTGGACAGGCACACAGGAATCACCTCCAACAACGTCCTTGTTGTTCAGAGGGGAACTGAGGCCTGGAGTTCTGAGCAAGCGATTACCCAAGGGCCCCTAGTGGCAGAGCCAGGCCCACGTATCTTGACTTTACCACCAGCAATCTTTACAAGAGCCCTCCCTAACATTAGCCAATGCTGAGAAGGGCAAAGCCACTCAAGGGGTTGTACTGTGACAAAGGCAAGGCCAGGGCCGGCCTCTGTACAGACAAGAAAAGCTGCCACTGATGGCATCGTTGTTGATGATTTGGGATATGTTCTAAAAATAATCACTCTAATTGCACCACTAGTAGACACATGAAAGATTAGCTTTCTAGCTGGGAGATCTGTGTCATCAGTATAGAACAGATAACGAGAGGGATGATATTGACAATAATCAGAGAAGTAACAAGAGCCAAGGGTTACTGAGGACTTAATAATCTTCACAGCAACCGCTTGACTTAGATATTGTTCTTATTCCCATTTTACTAAGAAGGAAACAGGCTCAAAGAGGCTAAGCCACTTGCCCAGGATCACCTGGCTGAAACTGGCAGAGGCAGGCTGATTCTGCAGTCAACTTGGTTCATGGTTATACTATGCCCAACCAAGACAGTGCAACAGGTCTTGGTTGAATATTTATTAAATGCCTAGCACTCCCGGAGGTGCAAGAATTAATGTCTGGCCCTCAAGGAACTTTGGACAAGCTGAGAGGACATGCCTTATGGATACATGCCCTCACATGAATGGTACAGACTCTGAGGTTTAGCCCCAGGGGTTCAGAGGCAGGATCCCTAGGTTGGAGCAGGCAGAGAGGGCTTCATGGAAGAGGTGGATCTTGAAGCATGGGTTGGGTTTGAATAACATGGGAAAGGGAGAAGGCAGAGAACGCTCTCACAGACCTCCACAAGATGCGGGCTCTGCCTCTTGCCATCCTCTCCTCCTGCCACTTTCCTCCTCCATCACTCTACTCTAGCCACACCAGCTTCCTTTCAGTTCCTCATCAACCCCAAAGTTACTCTCAGCCCAGGAGCGCTGCACTTGCTCTTACCTCTGCCAGCGACACTCTTCCATCTGATTTTCCTCTGCCTGGAGTTTTCTCACCTCATTGGTCTCTGTTCCAATGTCCTCTCCTAAGAGAGGCCCTCTGACCACCCAGCTTAAATCAATCTCCTTGCCTCTCTCTTTATTTCCGTCCTAGCA
This sequence comes from Equus quagga, assembly GCF_021613505.1. Taxonomy (NCBI): domain Eukaryota; kingdom Metazoa; phylum Chordata; class Mammalia; order Perissodactyla; family Equidae; genus Equus; species Equus quagga. The sequence goes on along the minus strand of NC_060273.1, from coordinate 68,684,233 downwards.
CTTGTCACAGTCAGAAACTTTCTCTCTCCCGCTACAGAAACTCCACGAGAGCAGGGCCTTCACACACATTGCTCACCCCAGTGTTCCAAGTGTCTAGAGCAGTAGCCAACACAAAGTTGGCTCAGTCAGTGAGCGAGCTGTCTTTTAACAGAGCTCTAGCCTGGAATAGTGCCCAACACTGGTCTTCAAGAGATCCTCAAACCTGCAAAAATTAAAGGTACCAGTTTGGGCCTCTGTGCAATTTTCTGCAGAGAAGGTCTATGGCTTCCTTCAGGTTCTCAAAGGGACTAGTCAGGAACCCAAAAAAAGATCTCTGCCCCAGATGATCCCCAAGGCCTCTCCCTGGTCCCAAAGCCAAGAGCTGATGCTCTGCCTCAGCTGTTCAATACAGGGTGCTGGCAGACTCCTCAGATATCTATTTTGCCATCTGGACAGATGTATATATTTTTTATAGGATTGGTTGCTATAGTTCCCAGGCATCGTGAGGACTAAAATTAACTTAAACTTTGTGTTTTTCTTCATAAACTAAGATAATGATTCTGATGAGAATGAGCCAATGGAACCATTCCCTGTGTTTGGCTGGAGTTCCAATGTGGCCTTTGGTTCAGGAACTGGAAAGCTGATTGGGGCTAGGCTAAAGCTCTGGGACAGAGATCCCATCTGAGGACCACTCCCAGACCCCTGTGGGGAGACCCTGAGCCAGGATCCTTCAGAGGAAAACTTGATAGGTTTTATGTCCAGGGATGAGAGCACCCTGGGAGAATAGGAGCCTCTGAAGCCAGGATGACCATGACTTAGGCAGGGAGACCACTAGGACTAAGGCTGGTCCTCCTGCCACCATCAAGGGCTTTACAGGAAGAGAGAGAAGTGCAACTGGGCCTGATGTGGCAGACCTGGGGGCCAGTCCCTGCTCTGCCACTGAGTCAATGAGTGACTTTGGGCTCATCACTGCCCCCATCTGAGCTACAACTTTTCCATTTGTAAATAGATTAGATAGCATAATAGTAGTAACAAGAGCCAGCATTTATTAAACACCTATGATGTGCAAAGCACTGAGCTGAGTCCTTGGCATATATTTTCTGATCTAACCTGTATGAAATAGGAACTATTATTATCCCCATTTATAGATGTGCAAAATGAAGTTCAGATCAACCACTTGCCCAAGCTCATGCACAAAATACATGGCAAATTAGAGATTCAAACCCAGGTTTAAGGGGCATCAGAGCCCAAGCGCTTATGCACTACACTCTACCCACTCCTGAATTCCCCTTCAGCTCAGACATCTGTGGACTCTAGACTCCACAGTCGTTTGGTACCCGGCTCTTCAGTTCAGCGTGTTGCTGACCCAGCATCACATTGGATCAGCTTTTCAGCCTGCAGAATGAGAAGAGAGTACCTTGGGGGCCCTGCCGCCTGCCCACCACCCCAGCCAGACAATGTCCAGCTGTGTGCTCAAGGCGCCACCCCCTCTACCTTGATCCTGCACTTCCTGAACTAGCACCCAGCCCAGCCTTAGACTTCTGGGCTGTTCTACCGCCCACTGCCTTGGGAATGCCCACAGCTACATGGCATCCAGGCTCCCCACACCTCCCAGAAGATCAGCTACCTCATTCATTCATTCATTGACTCCATCACACTGGGGATATAGCAATAAGTTGGACAAAGACTTTCTTCATGCGCTTTACATTCTAACAGCTGGAGGCAGATGATAAACTAGTTTCAGGTTGTGACCTATTCAAAGAATGAAATAAACAGGATGAAACGAGACAGTGATGGGGGTACTACTTTAGATAGGGCAGACAGGGTAGGCTTCTTGGAGGAGGTACATTCTGAGAAAAAAGTTAAATGATGAGTCAGTGAGAAGGGCTGGGGAAGGAGTATTCCAGGCAAAGGGGAGAATAAGCGCCGAGACCCTGGGGTGGAGAGAGCGTGGCTTCTACACGTAACTGGAAGTGGGGCTAGAATTGCCAACTCGAGAGCCCCTTCTCCACCTTTTCCTCTTCTTCCTTTTCTCCTTCCTCCTCCTCTTCTCCTTTCCTACCGTTTTTATACCCTTCTGGCCATTCCAAAGTACCTCCTTACCTCGGACAGAGCAGTCCTGTGAGGGAGTCAGGGTAGGGCTTAGAACCTATACTGTAGATATGGGGAAGCTGAGGCTGCAATCACCCAGTGGAGCTGGAACTCAAAACCAGGTCCCCTGAGGCAGAGCCTCAACCCCACCAAGAACCTGCTTGTCCTTCTTCTCAGTAACTCCAGGGACCCTGTCACCCAAACTGCCTGATGGGCCACCTCTGGGAGCTGGACCGGGGCTGGACAGGTGGGCAACCAGTGCTCCCAGGAACAGGCCGGAACACCTAGCCAGGGGGCGAGAGGCCCGAACTCTGGAAACAGATCGCGGAGGCTCTGTTGATTTGGCTTCTGGCGGGGAGAAAAGCAACCAAGCAGAAAGTTACATGCATAAAAGCAGCGCCAAGAAGCATCCCCTAAACCCTTACATTGGAAACAGTGTCGGGATCTCAATGCCCAGCTCTCCAGGCCGTGAGTCCTGAGTGGGCCTTGCAGGTAAAACACTTGAATTTTGCCTGTGGGAACTTGAGGGCCTGTAGGGGACCAGGTCTGGTTGGAACAATTATGATTAAACCGGGAAGAGAGATAATAGTATCCAATACTACTGAGCAGACACTGGGCAAAACACTTTATGTTCACTATCTTGGTTAGTCTTTACTTAACATTCACAGTGGAGTGGTATGTTAGTTTCCCATTATTGCTCTAATAAATCACCACAAATGTGATGAGTTAAAATACACACTAATTACTTCACAGTTCCAGATGTCAGAAGTTCTAAAATCAAGGTGTCAGCAGGGTTGTGCTCCTTCTGAGGCTTAAGGAAGAATCTGTGTGCTTGCCTTTTTCAGTTTCTAGAGGCCACTTGCACTCCTTGGCTTACGGCCCATCCTCCATCTTCTAAGCTCACCACTCCAACCTCTGCTTCTGACATTGTGTCTCCTTTTCCTTTTCCGTTTTTTTTTATTTTTTGAGGAACATTACTGCTGAGCTAACATCGGCTGCCAATCCTCCTCTTTTTGTTGAGGAAGACTGGCCCTGAGCTAACATCCGTGCCCATCTTCCTCTACTTTATATGCGGGACGCCTACCACAGTATGGTGTGCCAAGCAATGTATAGGTTCACACCCAGGATCCAAACTGGTGAACCCTGGGCCGCCAAAGCGGAACATGTGAACTTAACCACTATGCTCCAGGCAGCCCCTGTGTCTCCTTTTTCTGACTTCGACTTTCTTGCTTCCCTCTTACAAAGATTCTTGTGATTACATTGGGCCCACCCAGAAAATCTAGGCTAATCTTCCCATCTCAAAATCCTGAACTTAATCTGCAAAGTCCCCTTTGCCATGTAAAGCAGTGTGTTTACAATGATAGGGATTAGGACCTGGACATCTTTGTGGGGCTATTATTTTCTCTACCATAGGTGGATACAATTACCATTCCCATTTTAAAGATGAGGAAACAAAGGTTCAGAGAACTAATGAACTTGCTCAAAGTCCCACAGGGGTGAAGCCAGGAATCCACACAAGTAGCTCAACCCCAGACCCCCGCTCCCCATCCCTCCCTGTACACACCTCTGCCCACACCATGCTCTTGGTGAGGCTGCCTCTCTTCCCCATCGGCCCCAAACCCATCCATCCTTCAAGCTCAGGCTGAAGCTCCATGACTCTTTCAAAGATTAGAGCTGATAGGGCCCTTAGGCCCTACCCAATCCTGCACCCTCCTTGTACGGCTGAAGAAATTGAGGATCGTAGAGCCCAAGGTCACAGTGTGGACAGCTAGGCCTGGAGCTCTGGTCTCCCAACCCCAGGCCCAGGCTGAGGCCAGCTCTGGCTGCTCCAAGTCTCTGGAGGCAGGAATGAGACCAGCTGACCCCTTTGGGCTAAAGATTATGTATCACAGCTTTGAAATGCACCCTTTGTGTTTCTGGCTCACAGTGAAGGCTGGCAAGCTAAGAAGGCCTGGGCACGCTGGAGACTGACTCAGCCTGTCGTCTTGTTACTGTATCTTTCCCCAGGTCCGCCCTCCCGTTGGCTGAAGGGCACAAAGACCTCATTGTCATCTGGCCCCTGGTCCCCTGGACAAAGTGGTCGCTGACCAGGCAAGGCCAGAAAGGAGGATTTCACTTCTGCACCCTCCCCACTCGCAACACTCCCACTGAGCAGCTTCAGAATTTCCCCTCAGGCCTCTTACAGCTCACAAAGGACTTCTATACCCACAGTCCTACTGAGCGGCACCTTTAGTCTATTAGGTGGAAAAATCAGGATTCGCGAAGCACGTTTTGGGCTTCGGCAGACAGAGTGTCCCTCAGGGACTTGCCCAAGGTCACCTAGCTGACCCACAGTGGAGCTGAAATGAAAACTCCACACTCTTAACACTCGGTCCAAGACTCTTTACACCAGCTGCCTCCACCCGGGGTTCCAGGCAGAGTTCACAGACACATCTCCCCACAGAGCCCCCTCTTCACTGAAGTGACAAATGGTTAACAGTGTGTTGGCTGCACCTTCTCGTGTTGACACAAACCCACCCAAGAAGAAGCATTAATTTGAGTTCTGAGTTGGGTTCCACCCTTAGTGGGACCTGTGCCCTAACATCTGTCCTCGAACACCTCACCTCTCCTCTCTACCTCAGTTTCCTTGTCTGTAAAATGAACATGTGTATAATTCTTGACCCTCCTGGGTATGAAGTCAGTGTAAGATTCAAGCGAGCATGGGTTTTAGAGTCAGTAGATATAAGAGCAAAGTTAAAAGGCCCAGCTTTTGAGTCAGATCTCTGAGTTTGGGTCCTGTGGCAAGTTATTTAACTCTGAAAAACTTGGGGCACGTTATTTAACCTCCAGCGCTAGTTTCCTCAAGGGTAAAGTGGAACCCCCACTTTAGGAGGTTCTGTGAGGATTAAAGGCGATCATATTTGTAATGCATTTGGCTCACTGTTGCATATCCTAAGCTATTAGTAAATGTTAGTTATCCTACAATTAGATCATTAAATCATTCAGCATTTCCCAAAGTGTGTTCCGCAAAATATTAGTCCTCAGAAAAAAAGAGGGACCCTAGGTTCAAGTGGGTTCTGCTAATATAGCATTCGTCGCCTTCCTCATGGATATTCCTGAAGCACATTTGAACATTAAAGGCTCTGAAAAGGTCTGCAGAGAAGAAACCTGTGTAACTCCATTTAAACTTTACAGAGCCCTCTTTTTTCATGAAATTCTGAACACATCCCACAGAACTTGTGTTCCATGAAATACCTTTTGGGAAATGTTTGTTTGATCCAATGCCCTTCTCTTAAGAAGAAACTAAACTCCAGGAAAGTGAAGTGACTTGTCCTGGGTCACCTGGCCAGTAAATGGCAGAGCTAGGACTTGACCCAAGCTAACAAATTCTTTGGCCTATTGCTCTATTAAAGCTCACTGAGAAACCGCCTTTGCCCTTGATGTGGACAAGCGCTCTCTAACCGCTAAAGATTTGTGTTATAGGTTTCATAGCCCTTTAGCCTTTCTCGCGGGTCCTGTATCCATGGCTGATGGTGCAGGGCTCCCTTTGGCCTGAACTGTCTCCCCATAGTCCTGGGCGGGGTTGGAGGAGCTCGGCAGTGGATTGGTTCTGTCTCCTCCCATCCCTGACTCTGTAACATTGCAGCTGCTGGTCCAGATCCAGGGAACACTCACACGCAGGCATCAATTTTCTTCTGAAACCCCAAATGCCTGGAAATCTTTTCTGAAAGGGAGGAAGCCCAATAACCCAACCCTACAACGTGGCAGCTCTTACATGTTCCCTGACGTGGCCCGCAGACCAAACCTCTCTTCAGTTTTAGCAGCTGTGGAACCAGAAATAATGACGGCCTGGCAGCCCAGCGACGTGGCAGCCGGTGCTGTGACTCAGCTGTCCTGGGGGCCAGCCTGGGGTCTTCTCTGGGTCCCAGGGACGGGGCAGCTGGGGGACAAGAAGGGAGAGCTGGATTAAGCAGCTGAGCCCCTACCCCCTTCTCCAACCCAAGTCTCTTTTTCTCCACCACTTCCTGGATAAGGCAGGCTCATTGCCCTCTTCTGAGGTGGATCCAACACTGCCCCAATATGTCCTCTCTCCCCACTCCTGGCCCCTGTTCCTTTCCTGAGACGGGAACTTGTAATGGATCTTTGAGATTCTCCATGTCAGTGGTTTTCAAACTGCCTTCTGTGGAGCTCTAGGGGTTCCATTCAGGAGACTTAAGGGGACAGAAAGACGGCCAAGCGGGCAGGTTTCCAGGTCCCCAGCCCATCCGTGCTTCAACCGAGCAGAACTTCAGGGGCAGGCAGATGGCAGATGTGAGCAGCCCCTCTAAGACACGACACCAGCACTAGTGGGGCCCGAGCCAACCTGGAGGGCGTGTGCCCTACCCAGAGGCTTCTGGATCCCTCCTCCCCTTTTTATATGTTTTCTTCTCCAAACAAAACCCATCTGCTGGAGAAATCTCCTCTTGAGCCACGAGTGTCGAGTGTTGTACCTTCGCTGACAGGCGCTGGAATCACCTCTCTTTAAGGGGACTGACTGGCCCTCTCCTATATTCTTCCAGGAGGAAGGCCAATGTCTAAGCTCCTGGTTTGGAAAACTTTAAAGAAACCCAGCCTCTTGCTTGCTTCTCTCTTCTGATCTGTTCCTCTTCTCCATCTTCTCATTTCTCTTCTCACCTTCCCTTTTGCCTGGATCTCTTCTCTTTCTGTCCTTCCCATCCTTTGGAAAAGAGCACTGGACAAGGAGTCAGGGACCTGGGTTCCTCACTCATTCCATAAATGACCTGGGCAATTCATCTCCCGTCTCTGGGCCTCAGTTTGCTCAATTGTAAAACAAGGGTGTTGGGTTAGGTCATAATTTCCAAACATCAGGTGAGGAGGACCAAGATGAGGGGGCTCAGGACCCCTCCTTGGACTCCCAGAAGCAGCTGTTGTTTGGCTATTTTAATAGTGGTCCTTCATGTGAACAGAGGATTCTGCAGCTAAGAAAATGCTTGGAAGTCACTATCTCATTCAACTTAGAGGCTTTCCAGCCTTTACATTCAGTGTTTCCTCTTCTCGCTCTGTTCTGTCTGCTGACTCTCTCCCTCCTCTGGTTCCCTCACTCAGACCCTCGGGTTTGCTAGCAGAGCCTTAAGATTCTCCAGGATTGAACCCAGAGTCCACCCTGCTATCTCTCCAGAGGCCGGCTCTGTCCTTTCAGTTACAACATGGGAGAAGAAAGCGTTTCTTTCCTGAAATCCCAGAACAGTGAGGACATCCAAGGGCCACAATGAGTCATAGCCAGCCACCCATCTTAGCCCCTGGTCCCAACACAGATCCCCAACTCCTCCCCTCCCCCACTAAGCTGCCGGCTTCCCAGCCCCATCCCAAGTTGGGTTATTCTCCTGATTCAGACATTTTTGTGGTGTGAAATCATCTCTGCCCCAGCCGGCTGAAGCTGGGAGCTCGCGACAGCCCACTGCCGCTCACCGGCCCTCCCTTCCCTGCCACGTCCCACACCCTCAGCTCCTCTCCTCCAAGCGCTCAGAATTTCCATTTGATTTCCTTCCAATTCTGAAAAGAAATGCAGACATAGTGGCAGGGGCCTGTCTGTCGGAGCTGGCTTTGTCTTTTCGCCATAGCTCCCAGCACAGGTCCTGGCACATGGTTTACTCCCGGGTGAACAAAAGGACTTTGTGAAATCAAGAAACAGAGAGAGTCGAAAGAAGAGAGACAGACTCAGAGGAAGAGAGAGATAGACTGTGACGGTCTGTCATGACCAAGAGAGACAGGAAAAGACAGGTGAGTAGATAGAGAAGAAAGAGACACCGAGAAACAAATGTGGAGAAAACTTACCAAAACTTAGCAGTAAGACAAAAGGCCGACACATGTCCTTTCAACGTTCGACTGGAGCATGGTCTACAAGCCCATCCAAGGATCACCGTCTTCTCTAGGGGATGGGGTGTTATTTGATTTGCTGTTTACTGTTGATTAGGACTCTGACTCTGAAGTTACATGTTAACTCGTAGGCCTCTGTCCAGTTAAAGAAAGAACCCCAGAGGTTAAGTTTTAATGCCTGGTAGGAAGTTAACCAGTTTTGTATATGACCTAGCAGCCTTTTTCCAGCTTTCTTTCAGTGCCTATAGATACATGATCTCTCTTTGAATTCTCTTGAACCAGCTTCAGCACCTGCTTATTCCCTCATTAACAGGGTAAATCAGTTATTGACATGCGCTCATTTTTTACTTGTATGAGTGTGTTTTTAACTTTTAGAAAACTATATTTTGACAAGAGGGGCAGCAATAGAATGAGACAGATGAAGAAAGAGTGAGGGAGTGAGAGGCAGAGACAGAGAGAGAAAGGGACAGAGTTAGAGAGACAATGAGAGAAGCAGGAGAAAGAGACACAAACAGAAAAGACAGGCAGAGAGAAAGGCAGAGGGACTGAGACCCTGTGAAGCCCACACACAGAGTCAGAGAGAGAGGAGAGAGACTGGAGAGGGCTCTGAGCAGAGACCAGGGTCAGCCATGCATGCACGCAAAACTGGAAGTAATGGCAGCTTCTGGAGAGGGGATGGATCGGAGTGGAAAACGGAGGTGAGGGGACCTTTATACTTACTTCTGTATACTTCTATATTGGATTTCTTATGAGCATATAATCAACTATTGTTTTATGCTTTTAAAATAGAGAATCAGACAGAGAGGGAAAGACAAAAGGATGTGAGAGAAGGACCCACCAAAGAGGAGCGACATCAAGAGTAGCAAGAGCAGAGAAAGAAGATCCTGACGGGGGGCCCTGGAGGGTGGGGGCCAAGAATGGTTCACTTCTGCTCCTTGCGCTCACTGAGCCTGGAGCCTGGCCCGGTGTGGTGATGTCAGAAGTCCATGTGGGAGCACGGAGGGACCCAGAGGAAGCAGAGGAGAGGCAAACATGGAGGAGACAGATGGAGGCAGAAACAGAGCAGGAGCAACAGAGCCAGGGGCAGGTGGAGGGGCAAACAGGAGCCGGGGCTGGGCCTTCTCCCTCTTTCTGGAACCTGGGTGCCCAGGCCTGAAGGCTGGTGCCTTTCAGAGATACGGGGTCAAGGAGATCAGGACAGGAGAGCCACCCAGAAGAAATCTGGGAGCTGGAGATGCCAGGGTCCCTCAGGGGCATGTTGATGTCTGAAATCCTCCCTGCACACTCTGGGCACCAAGGGCTGTGGGTCCAAGCCTTGGAGGGGCTTCTCCAGGACCAGGACCAGCTCCGAGACCTGCCAGGCCCACAGGCAACCACCTCTGGTATGTTAGCTTCATAATGAGAAGGGAACTGAGGGCTTGTCACAGCCAACGGAATCTAAGAAATGAGGTAACTCAGGCCCAGGCAGGGGGAGACACTTGTTCAAGGTCACGTGGTTAACTTGTGAAGCATCAGCACGGGGACCGAGTCTGTGACTCCTCCTTTGATATTCTTTCCATTCTTGCTCCATGACAGGCCCTTTTCCACACAGTAGCTAGAATGACTCTTTTAAAATGCAGATCACATCGTTTCCCCATCCTGCTTAAACCCTGGCAGAATTCTATGCCCAGGATCCATGTTCTAGCCAGTGAGATGTGTGGAGCTTCTGAGAAGGATCCTGTCAGGAATCTGACTCAGTTGGGAAGTGTGTCTCTCTTCTTCTTTTTTTTAATCGAGTGGTTTCTATAGATAGGGGCCCCACTCCCCCTCCAAAACATGTGGCCAAGCCCATGTACACCCTAAAGGCAGCTCTGCTTGTGGCTAAACCCGAATGTCTCATGTGTCACGTCCTTTTTGTGCTCTTGATGTGGTTCTGCCTCAGATTCCTCACATGCTTGCTCTCAGCTGCACAGCAGACTGTGCTGGCCTCTTCGTCACTTCTCCTCCTCAAGGTGGTGGGGTTATATTGTCTGGCAGAGACTCGTTCCTGGTGGAATGAAAAGGGACTCCAATGGACAGAGCTATTGTTTGCAGCAATACAGACTTTGATTAGCATGTGGAAGTCCATCTTTTTTGCCCTTCCTCTTTTCCTTCTTTCCACTGTCTGGAATTGAAACATAATGGCTGAAGTGCCAGCAGCCATGTTAGACCACAAAGAGACCTTAAAGATGGAAGCCATTAGCTAAAGTGATGGAGCAAAAAGATAGAAATAGCTTGGTGCCTGATGACCAAGGACCTGTTGCATCAACCCCGGAATTTTACTGAGAGAGAAATCATTTCTATCTTGTTTAAGTCACTATTATTTTTGGGCTTTCTATTATGTACACCCAAACTTAGTTCTAATTGATTCAGTCTTAATGCTTCCTATTCCATTAGAATACAATCCAAATTCTCTTGGCCCTCACAGTCCCGTGTGATCTGGGCCCAGCCTATCAGGCTTCAGCTCCAACTGCTCTCTCCCTTGCTCCATTCCCTACCTCCACTGGCCTTCTCTCTGTCAAGCATGATCCTTGTTCACCTACCTTAGGGGCCTGGCACTTGCTGTTCCCCTGTCTGGAATGCTTTAGGCTCAGGTCTTTACAGACAAGCCACCCTCCATCCATCTGATCTCAGCTCAACTAATTCTCGAGAGAAGCCTTCACTAACTGCCTAATCTCAAAAACGTCATTACTCACCCCCCAATCTCTAGTCACTCGATTATACCACCCTGGGGCATTTTCTTTGTAGCACTTATCACAGGATAGAATTATCTTGTATGTTTATGAGTTTGTTCTCTATCTCCATCTCCCCAGAGTCTAAGTGCCACATGAGCAGGGACCTCGTCTGTCTTGTCACCGATATAGCCCTTGTGCCTCACCCGATGGTTGCATTTGTTTGAAAGTGATGATTTTTCCATTATCAAGAACTCACCATGGGGCCGGCATGGTGGCACAGCCGTTAAGTTCGCACGTTCGCTTCTCGGCGGCTCAGGGTTCGCTGGTTCAGATCCAGATCCTGGGTGCGGACATGGCACCACACAGCAAAAAGCCATGCTGTGGTAGGCGTCCCACATATAAAGTAGAGGAAGATGGGCACGGATGTTAGCTCAGGGCCAACCTTCCTCAGAAAAAAAAAGAGGAGGATTGGCAGTAGTTAGCTCAGGGCTAATCTTCCTCAAAACAAAAAAAGAGAGAGAGAGAGAGAATGTGGGGACAAATTTGAGAGCTAGCTCTAGGGTAGTATGAAGAGTCTCCTGAGCACAAATCTGATTGCATCATTCCCTGCCTAACAACTTCATTGCCCACAGGATACGCTCCAGGCTCCTTAAGGAACCTAGAGGTGCCTGCATAGCCTGGTCCCCACCTACCCCTCCAGCCTGTTTCTCGACAACCCCCATCTGTGCACCCCCCAACACGTTCTAACAAACAGACCCACTTGTAATTGCTCTATCAGATCTCTTGAACCTCCGGCTGCCTTTGTATACACTGTTCTCCCTGCCTGGGAAGTTTCCCTGTGGACATAAACTGCTCATTCCCAGCATCCCTCAGTTCTCAGCCTAGACATCGCTTCCTTTGGAAAGCCTCTGTGACTCCCAAGGTCTGCGTTAGGCATGTCCCCTGTGGGCTCCATAACTGTTGACTCATCTGTCTTCCTCTCTGTACTGGGAGTTTCGTGAGGGGAGAAGCGATACCTTGTCTCCATTGTGTCCCCAGCCTGTGCACACAGCCCAGCCCAGAGGATGGATGCAATCACGTATCTGAGGGAGTGACATTGTGTCTAGAGACGGAGGCAAGGAAAATGCAGGACGGATGCTTCCTTTGAGAACCGTCTCTTTTATCCCCGGCCAGTCTCACAGCTTTCTGCCTCCCAGGAACTTGGAGAGAAATAAAAGCTCCTCTGAGATCATTACCTAAGCCCTCGGGCCATGGCTGGCTTGTGAGCTAGAGCTGAGGCAGCTTGGCCTGATTACAGGCAGGGGACCCCTCCTCCCCTTAAGGTCCTTTAGTTCCCAACCCAGAGTCTCAGCCCCAAGGACAGCTTCCCTGAGTGTTCAGCTTCCCTCAGCTGCTCAGCTGACCAAGGAATAAGACAGAGGACCCTGTGCTCCCTGGGAGGGCAGCCAAGGGAGTGGGTTTAGGGGTGGGGGCGCAGGGCAGTGGAATGCCCAGGAGAGCATGGATCCATGTCAGGGGCCCTCAGACCCCTCACCCAGTGGCATCTCCGGGCCTCTCCGGCTCTTTCCAATTAAAAATATCATTTCCCAGGGCCGGCCCTGTGGCTGAGTGGTTAAGTTCGCGTGCTCCGCTGTGGCGGCCCAGGGTTCGGATCCTGGGCACAGACATGGTACCGCTCGTCAGGCCACGTTGAGGTGGCGTCCCATGTTCCACAACTAGAAGGACCAGCAACTAAGATATACAACTGTGTGTGTGTGTGTGGGGGGGGGGGGGTTGGGGAGATAAAGCAGAAAAAAAAAAAAGATTGGCTGCAGTTGTTAGCTCAGGTGCCAATCTTTAAAAAAAAAAATCATTTCCCTAATGTTTCTCAGCAACTCTCAAAGGTCCAGAGGAAAGGCAGCCAGGCAGGGGCCAGGAGGGAGAGGAGGCCATTACCTAAAATACGAGCGGGCAGTGTGGTCCTCAGCAGGGCTTCGCAGACCTCTGTCACCTGGTGCCACCTTCACCATTTTTGCCATATCCTCGTAACACCCATAGCATTATTTGCTTTATTTCACCTGCTACAAGAAATTTTATATTTTCAGGTATATGGGGAAGCCATTCTGGTTTAAACCTGATTTGGCCTGAATTTTATTTTAACCAGAGCAGTTTGACTTATAGCCTGTCAAAGATACATTGTATATCTGCTTTAATTGTTACCCTAAAGTAAAGAATGTACTCTTTGAAGATAAAAAATTTATACCTCCCTTTGTCTGATGCCAGCCCTCTTTAAAGAGAAGACTGAACGCCTCCTTTCCTACAGCGCCAAGGCCGTGTTGACTTGCTGTGTATGTGCTAATCTGTGACAGAATATCTCCACGAACGCTTGAAAGAATGTGCCCCCGTCATGCTTGATGTCTGCCTCTTTGTTTGGAAATGGTACATAACTGTGCTGAAAACCACTCTTCCCCAGAGTGCTTTGCACTCCTGGGCTGTGGTCCTCAGTTTGGCTCAAATAAAACTTTCCACTATAGAATGACTATTATGTGTGTCAATACATCTTTTCTTTTCTTTTCTTTTTCTTTTTTGAGGAAGATTAGCCCTGAGCTAACTGCTGCCAAGCCTCCTCTTTTTGCTGAGGGAGACTGGCCCTGAGCTCACATCCATGCCCATCTTCCTCTACTTTATATATGGGACGCCTACCACAGCATGGCTTGCCAAGCGGTGCCATGTGCGCACCCGGGATCTGAGCAGGTGAACCCTGGGCCACCAAAGCGGAACGTGTGCACTTAACTTCTGCACCACCAGGCCAGCCCCACACATCTTATTTTTTAAAACCTAAACACATTTATTTTAAAGGAAAGTTTGTATCACTAGTACATAGTAAAAAAAGGGTATCCCTTGCTGTGCCAGGTGTGTTCTGATTGCCCTTCGGGTTCACTCTCAGCCCCTCCCCATCTGCTCTGGGGCACAGAGCCACATCAGTGGGCTCCTATGGCCTGTTCCCACTTGGGATTTGCCAGTGGGGAGCATCAGCAGGAGACTGGAAGAAGGAGAAAGAAGAATGCGGCTGGCACATTTATTCCCCCAGCTCCTTTCCTGGGAGATCACAACAGCCTGGCTGTGTTTCTTAGTCTAAGGTCCCATCTCCTGTCTGGCGGCGGCCCCTTTCTGGTTCTAGTAACTACTTCTGTCAAACCTCAGGCCCGTTGCAGTGGCTGGCCCTGGGGAACTGCACCATCCCTGTGGTTTACCTTCATGGGGCCCAGGTCTGTATAAAGTCCCTTAATTAATTTCTCAGATTACCCATTTTGAAAGTGCCATCTGTTTCCTGCCAGGAACCCAACTGATAAACTTGTCATAAATAGAAAGGAATTGACACAGGGCTAATATAATTATGCCATCAAATTCTAACAGGGTAAAAAGGAAGAATTTCTATATAATGCTATAAAATGGTCTCCAGGACATATTAGGTGAAAAACACACAGAAAAAAACCACAAAACAAGATGCAGAACAATGTTTACAGTGCAAGGGGGAAGGAAATAAAAATACGTAAATGTATTTGCTAATATTTTCAAAAAGAAACAGTTGACAGATAAACCAAAAATTAATAGAAATGGTTACCTTAGGGAGAGAGAAGGAGAAGTTTGTTGATAAAAGCTACTTCTCAAATATACCTTGTCATATAGTTCTAGCTTTGAAACTATTAAATGTTATACATAATTAAAAATACTAAATTATATCAAAGTGATAAAATAAATTCTAAAACCAAAATAGTACAGAGGCGAATGCCTAATTGTATATCAAGTTGGTGGCATAACCATATCCTGAGAATCATTATTTCAAGTAAATTTGACAGTATTTTGGCCATTCATCCTTAGTTAGATATATACTGAGGAAAAAATACATTCACTGATCTTATTCTTAGTATTAATATTCGTATCTTGAAACAATATGATAAAGAAATAAATTATATATATGATAAGACAAATACGTTGTGTTAATATGATTAGCAATCAACATTTACAGCCTACGAGAAAATTTTAAAATAAGGCATTAAATGATAGGGGCTGGCCTGGTGGCACGGCGGTTAAGTGCACACATTCTGCTTCTGGGCCTGGGGTTTGCCAGTTCGGATCCCGGGTACGCACATGGCACTGCTTGGCACCTCATGCTGTGGCAGGCGTCCCACATACAAAGTAGAGGAAGATGGGCACACATGTTAACTCAGGGCCAGCCTTCCTGAGCAAAAAGAGGAGGATTGGCAGCAGATGTTAGCTCAGGGCTAATCTTACTCAAAAAAAAAAAAAAAAAAGTAAAGAAATTAAATGAAAAGCCTGTAATCATTTGAGCTGCGAATTTAATGTCCTGAGCTCATCATTTTCTTTTCCTGCCTTCTCCAGCACACTCAGAAGCAGCCCCCCAGCTGCATCACACTGCTTATTTTCACTAAGATGCTCTGTGACAGTGAGAGCTCAGTCACGCAGAGCCTCGCCTTCTACAGCTACTGGATCACAGGAAGCTACGGCTAATGGTTTGAGTAACTATTTTGCCACTGCATGCCATGGACCACAGGTGTTCCCTTTAGCACTGGAAACAAGGTCATTAGTGCCTTTAAATCTAATCGGACCAGAGAACCAATTCAGTGAACTCATCTTTAAGATTCTGTTCCTCAGGAACCACCTTCCGTACCAATCTAACTCTCAGTTTACAGGAAATGCAAAGGGATAGAGGAACATGCTTAAAAACACCACAAGAATCCAATCACCAGTGGAATCCAACCAGCCAAATCCAGAATGTGGGAAATTCTCCAGGACAAATAACACGGTTTCTACCATGAATAAATGGCATGAGAAAAGGTGAGCGGGGGAGGAGCTCCAGCAGATTAAATGAGGCATAAGAATAAAGTGTAGGATGTGGGGTTTTTGGTATCTTGATTAAAATGAACCAAATATAAATAAGCATTTTTGAGATAATCTGGAAAATGTGAACGCAGACTGGATATTGGGTGATATTAAAGAACTACTTTTAATTGTATTAGATGAGATGATGGAATTGTGGCTAGATTGAAAAGAAAGTCCTTATCTGTTAGCTATACATACTGAAATATATATGGGTGTGATGATATAATGCATGAGATTTGTTTTGAAATACTCCCGAAAAAAAGTGTGTGTTGGGGGTGGGTAAGTACAACAAAACTGACAAAATGTTAACAGTAATTGAAGCTGGGTGATGGGTACATGGTTGGTTAATATAGTCATGCCCTGCATAATGACGTTTTGGTCAATGAGAGACTGCATATACAATGGTGGTCCTATAAGATTGGTACCATACAGCCTTGACATAGCAGTAAGCTGTAGCATCTAGGTTTGTGTAAGTGCACACTAAGATGCTCCCACAAGACAAAATCACCTACACACATTTCTCAGCACATATCCCTATCTTTAGAGGACACACTGATGTGGATCAAGGCTGCCCCAGGGAGAGAAGCCCAAGGCGTCCTGCCCTACATACTGATCTATATCACCCTCCCGGAAGCACAGGACATCCTGACCTGATCTGATCTGATTCCTATCCAAAGTTATAGGACTACCCGATAACTAGACCCCACCTGTACTGATCCCATTTTAACAGCATTTTTTACATAATCTTTCCTTTGTCTTGTAAAGAAATAACTCACATACCTATGCCTTATAAATTTAGCCCTGCCCTCCACCCATTGCAGTCATGTCCCCATGCTGCAGCTCTTCACCGCCCGTGGGCCCTGTCCCCATGCTGCAGCTCTTCACCGCCCGTGGGCCCTGTCCCCATGCTGCAGCTCTTCACCGCCCGCAGGCCCTGTCCCCGTGCTACTCCATGCTATTCTCTGAATAAAGGAGCACTACTACCAGACTTTGAGAGTCCAAGAAATCTTTCGACTCCTCGACTCACCAAGCACTCATCAACATGACACTAGTATTCATTCTCTTTGTTTTGAAGTAAGCTTAAAATTTTCCGCAAAACACTAAGATAACAATATCAAATTGAATTAAATTAATTCTATTGTTCATGAAGGCTCTGAGCCTAAAGTCAGCTCCTTTGTTAAAACAAAGAAAGATTAGCAAGTGCTAGAAAGATGTTAGCGGTTTAATCCCTCTACACCGACTTTCCCCTCCATGTGATCAGAAGGCTTGGAAAAGACTTAAAAGATCATTTACTCACTCTGTGGATTCAGTGTAATTTCATGCTAAAATCATCTTCAGAAGAAAAAGTGGTGAGCGTCCCACCTTGAAAAGCTCTGGCATTATAAAGTGAGCCAGGCCTGGAATCTAATTCTCCCTCAGTTCTGGTCTCACTGGAAGTCCCCTTGCCGTGGTGTCTTCCTCTAAGATGGAAGAGATCAAACTAAAAGATCTCCAGGGTCCCTCCAATTATGTTAAACTGTGATTCAGCAAATGATCAACGGGTCTAACAACTCATTCAGTCATTCAACGATCATTTATTAAATACCTACTGTTGACTGTGCTTGGCCCTGGGATGCACCCGGGCATAGTCCCTGCCTTCACAGAGCCTGTGGTCTAGCTGTAATCGGCCATTTCCAAGAGAATAACAGCTATTCTGAAAAACAGACACTGGCCTAGTGGTGCATTTTGGAAGGAACAGGAAGCAGTTTGCTCCCAGGCCTCCTGCCTATTCCATTGTCCCGACTTCCTCCCCAGACGAGCTGCGTTTCAGAACAGCTGAGAGAACAGCTGTTGCCTCCCTGTGACCAGGGGATGCAAGGCTCTGATTGGCCAGACTGAGGGGCATTCTTATCCTGAAGCGGGGCGTGGAGGCTTCCCACCCCACACAGGTGCTGAGAGTGGGGGGAGGGGTCCTCCGGGGGAAAACTTGGGCGCTGTCACTGGAGAAAGGGCCAGTGGATGCCAAGGGACAAAATGCACCAGCCCACTGCCTTTCTTAACTCACTGCAAGTACTACAATAAACATACCAAACTCTCCCATTTCCTCTGAGGAGAGAGAACATAAAGAAATCTGACCATACTTTTTAATAACCCCCTCAATAGGAACCAGTCCAAAGCATTCTTTTCGCCTCTCCCTCTCAGTTTTCTTGTCTGTAGAACAGAGATAATGGTATCTCTCCCCACATGGCAGTTAAGATTCAGGAGACACTTCAGGTACAAGGCTTCCCACAGTGCCTGGCACATAAAAACAACTCAATAAACAGCAGTTATTTCCCCACCTCTTGACCACTCGATCCAGTTCCCCAGACCCAGGCAGCACCTCCCTGGCTGGCCCAGACTTCCTGGAATGTGATCTTCTTGTTAATTATCTGTGACCCCTGTTCCCAGCCTCCGCATAGGACACAGCCAACCAGCCTTGGCCCTGGTCATTCAATTTATGGCCCCTGAGTCATTCTCTGGGTTGAATCTCCAAGTAGCTTTGCTTGGAATTCTCAAGAAACCAACCAAATTCTTGTTTCTGAGTGTTCATTGGAATACTAATAACCATAAAAGACAGCTGAGACGCTGGGAGGGATCCACAACCCATTGTTTTTCTTGAGGACTTTCCCAAATTCCCTTGGCAGACACACCCAGCCCTTCTCTCCATTAACACTAACCCCAGGCCATTCCTATCCACCTTGTTTTAACCTGCCCTAGTCTCATCTCCACAACAGACTTTTTTTTTTTTTGAGGAAGATTAGCTCTGAGCTAACTACTGCCAATCCTCCTCTTTTTGCTGAGGAAGATTGGCCCTGAGCTAACATCCATGCCTATCTTCCTCTACTTTATATGTGGGATGCCTACCACAGCATGGCTTTTGCCAAGTGGGGCCATGTCTGCACCTGGGATTTGAACTGGTGAACCCGGGCCACCAAGAAGCGGAATGTGCAAACTTAACCACTGCACCACCAGGTCGGCCCCAACAGCAGCCTTTCTGACATCACAAGGCGAGGCCCGCATGAGCGTGAAGCCAACATGGAGAGCAGAGCAGAGAGAGACAGAGACAGAGACTGGTCCAGCAACATTGGTCTGGGCCTCTAACCCAGCCTGGCACAGACGCTGCTATTTGTCTCCTCTTCTGCCTAATCGACAGACCCTCAGTTTGCTCAGGGAACTCTAGGTCCAGCCCTAAATACGCAGCTTTCTGGACTCCTTTGCAGTGGAGGGAGGCCATGTGACATGGCTCTGGTCAATGACTTGCCAGCAGAAGTCAGTGCCCAGGGAAGCTCGTGAAAAGAGGGAGACTCGGCCTTTATCCCTCTTCCTTCTTGGCCAGCAGACGTGAGACTGGAAGGGGAGCAGCAGGAGAATGAAAGTCACCAGGGAGGGCTGACGGAAGGAACTGCCGCGGCACTGATGACTGCTTGAACTCTACACTATCCCTGGACGGCCAGATTGTTTTGCAAAGTGAGATCAAAGCTTTTGAGCGACCGGCCAGGTGGCGCAGTGGTTAAGTTTGCACGTTCTGCTTCTCGGTGGTCCGGGGTTCGCTGGTTCGGATCCCAGGTGCAGACATGGCACTGCTTGGCACACCATGCTGTGGTAGGCATCCCACATATAAAGGAGAGGAAGATGGGCACGGATGTTAGCCCAGGGCCAGTCTTCCTCAGCAAAAAGAGGAGGATTTTTGAGATGAAGTTTCTGTGCCACAGCAGAATGCAATCCTTCTGGGGTATACAGCCCTACCCCTGGACTTTCGGGGGGTTTTTTGTTTTGTTTTGTTTTTCAGTAAGGGTGATTGTCCCTGAGCTAACATTTGTGCCCATCTTCCTCTGTTTTGTATGTGGGACACCTCCACAGCGTGGCTTGATGATCTGTGTGTAAGTCCGTGCCTTGGATCCCAACCCACGAACCCCAGGCTGCCAAAGTGGACCGAGTGAACTTAACCACTATGCCACCGGGCTGGCCCCTGGACTTTTTGTTTACAGCAGCCCACCAACCCCCTTCCTTGCTTAGACTGGTTTGGGTTGGGTTTTGTGCAGTTTTCAACAGAGAAAATCAGATTTCTGGCTCTGAGGTCTCATGTGTACTCTGCAGGCACAGCCTTTTCTGATGTCTCTGAGACAAAGGGAGCCACAGTCAGTTGTACCTTTAAGAGAGAGGAGTTGATGTTCGTTACCTGGGGCGGAGGAGCATCACTCCAGGCTCCGGAGAAACATCAAAGAAGGAGGGGGAGAGAGGAGGAACGTCATGGGAGGAGGCAAAGAGCAGGCTTAAGGGAAGCAGAAAGCTTGTTCCAGCTCCAAAAAGGAGCTGAAGCAGTGTCTGGGGCTGCTGTCTGGGTCACAAGCCTAATTGTGATGACTCTTCAGCCAAGCTATGTAGGGGAGGCTCCTCCAACGCTTAGCAAACTGTAGCTGGCCCTTGTTCCCCTGAGGCATGTGAAGAACTGCATTCTTTTGGGGGCTGGGCCTTTTCAGGAGGTCTGCTCTCTCCTGGAGGGGTCAGAGAGGGAAAGGAGGAAGAATAAGCACTAACGGGAGCACGCACAAACTTTGGAGTCCGTACATCTCAGTCTAAGTCCTGATTCTGCACCGAATTGCTGGGGATCTTGAGCAATTGATTTAATTTCTCTGGGACTCGATTTCTTCTTACGTAAAATCGTGATGATAACAGTAATCTCATAGAGTTGTGGTGGGGATTAGATGAGCCATTAAAATGTAACAAGAGGGGCCAGCCCCCTGGCCCAGTGACTAAGTTCAGTGCGCTCTGCTTCAGCAGGCCGGGTTCAGTTCCCAGGCACAGACCTACACCACTCATTGGTGGCCATACTGTGGCAGCGACCCACATACAAAACAGGGGAAGATTGGCACAGATGTTAGCTCGGGGAGAATCTTCCTCAGCAAAAAAAAAAAAAAAAAAAAAGTAATAGGAAAGAATTATGTAAGGTATAACCATTGGAGAACACTGGGTAAAGAGCACATGGGACCTTCGAGTATTATGATCCTTTCAACTTCTGGTGAATCTATGCTTATTTTAAAATAAAAAGTTCTAAAAAATTCTTTAGGGGCTGGCCTGGTGGCGCAGCAGTTAAGTGCGCACGTTTTGCTTTGGCGGCCTGGGGTTTGCCGGTTCGGATCCTGGGTGCGGACATGGCAGTGTTTGGCACGCCATGTTCTGGTAGGCGTCCCACATATAAAGTAGAGGAAGATAGGCATGGATGTTAGCTCAGGGCCAGTCTTCCTCAGCAAAAAGAGGAGGATTGGCAGCAGTTAGCTCAGGGCTAATCTTCCTCAAAAAAAAAAATTTCTTTTTAATTAATAGGAAGAAAGAGAGAGAAAAAAATCCACAAGTCCTGGGTGTGGGGTTTTGCGGAGTTTCATAGCAGGTGGGCAATAGGAGTGAGGAGATGAGAGAATTTGATGGGAACAGAAACTGAGGTTTCTATGGATTATTAATCGGATCCTTTTTAGTGCTCTTAGAGATATAAAAGTAAAGATTATAGAAGTTACAAATGACTTGTGATGATGGGAGTTTATTTTCTTCGGCTGTGGCTCTGCACAGACTGGGCTGTACGAAGCTCTGGGATTTTCCAGGGTTATGCTCTTTACAGAGGCAGTTCAGCTGTGTTGATTCCCTTTCACTGTTCCAACCCCCACTACCCTCTGAACACGCTGCCCAGCAATCCCCACCCCCACCAACATTCCCCTCAGAAATGTTGCCCCAATCAGGACAAAAACAATACCTTCTGCCTCTGGGCCTTTCTAGAACCTTCTCTAAAATGCAAAGTCTCTCAGGCCCATTACCTCATCCCATCCTTCCTCTGCCTCTGGAATGGATTAAAAGCCTGAAGGACAAGAAGCCTGAAGAGCTGGGAGGGAGCTAAACTGTTTTAGCTCCCCAGTCCTTCTCATCCTGAGAGCTTCCTGTTGTGCTAAAGGCCAGATGACTCCTCAGCATCTCTGCCTGGGGGAAAAGGGAGTGACAGCAGGCAGATAGGCCCTGCCGGGCAACGCCACTGTGTATATACCACAGAAAGTTCCGGAAAGAAAGACCTGCTGCGGCTGCTGGGGCAGGCCTGAGGCAGTACTGCCTCCAGGGGAGGTTGCGGTCCCCACATCTAGGGGCAGAATCTGCGGGTTTGGAGGCTCCCTTTGGTCATTTCTGCAGTGTTGGAGGATGCCTCATACAGACAGGGTGAGACGGACATTCCTGGGAAATCAGCACGTCCACTTCATCAGGGGGATGGGCTTTTGCGCTAGTGGAAAGTCTTGTATCCACATCTCAGGGCATATTATTCCCTGTGCCAAGCTACTGAATTAAGGTTTTTTCTTTTGAGCCCTGAGCTAACATCTACTGCCAATCCTCCTCTTTTCGCTGAGGAAGACTGGCCCTGAGCTAATATCCATGCCCATCTTCCTCTACTTTATATGTGGGATGCCTGCCACAGCATGGCCTGCCAAGCAGTGCCATGTCCACACCCTGGATCCCAACCGGCAAACCCTGAGCCCCTGAAGCAGAATGTGTGCGCTTAACTGCTGCGCCACCGGGCTGGCCCCCAAGCTGCTGAATTAGACAGCAAGACGTTGATGAAGAGAGCATAAAATTGGGGCAAAGGGGAGTCTGAAGGGATGCGATATCCAAGTTGTCGACGAAAATAATCCATAACCAATCTATAAATGAAAATTTGGGTGAGTTTATTCTGAGCTTAAATCTTAGGATTATAACCTGGGGGAGTCTTTCCACAAAGGAACAGAGCACTCCAAAGAAGTGGGGGTACACAGGGTGGTTATATACCCTCAAAGAGGGTGTTTCACATATGATTGAAATGTCCCTCCCGCAATAGTCACAAGATTGCCCTGTCGGCACAGCGCTTGATGGACACAGCAGGTAGTGGGTCTGCTATCTACGTGGGTGTAGCAGGAGGCAAGTCTATTGTCTCCAGCTGGCGGTCACAGGTGAGCGCAGCAATCAGTTTCTAGCCTAAGGAAAGATGCTTAATCCTTAAGGAGACGCCACGTTGGGAGAGGGAGGGAAGTTGCACCTTTATCTCAGGGGCCTTTGCTCTTGCCATAGGGAATCTCTAAAGCAGATATACAATGCATGCTCAACGGCCTGGGTCAGGCCCTTTTGGAAAGATAAAGTCAGGCCGAATTAGGTTTACACCAAATGGCTTCCTCATATACTCCAATATATCCTATTACTTGCCATTTTTATTTGTCAAAGTGGTGTGATGGAGGTTCCTGCCATGTAGTAAAGTCTGTCCTCCTCAGGCCGAGAACAGCATGGGAGGCAGCACTTCTCAGCACAGAGAGTAAAGTGCAGGTTCTGATGGCGCTGCGGGGGTTCAAATTCTGATCCACACCAAGTAACAGCGAGGCCTTGGGCAAGTCTAAGTTGCAGTTTCTTCATCTGTAAAATGACCAAAGAAGAAAAACAAATTGCCTATCTCTCAGGGTTGTTGTGAGGGTTAAATGAGATAATGCATGTGATGTGCTTAGCCCAGAGCCTGGTGCATAGAAAATATCGAAGAAATTCAATCTATTATAATTAATGGTGTGGAAAACATTGGGACATTTCAGTACGCGGACCAGCCCTGCTATACGTTGCTAGTGACTTCAGATGGATTTATTTGAACTCAACCTCTCTGGATCCATGCTTCCTCTGAAAAATGAAAGCGTTGACCCAAAGGGAGGCCCTTCTACTATAAAGGTCTCTGAAACTCTTGAGGGAAAGTCTGAGCCACTCCCTGCTAAGAAGCAGCCACTGCTTTGAAACACTGAGTTTTCAATGCCTCGGTAAACTCCGCGTCCCCGGGGAACTCCCAGCCCAAGAGGGAAGGCTGCTGAGTGACAGAGAGCTTTTCAAGATATTTGGCCAGGGCTGTGCTGACTCAGAAGAAACAATGAGCACAGTTCACAGTCCTGAAGGTAACGAGAAGTCCCCTGTCAGTCCCCAGAGAAAGCCCTCAGTAAGCTCCGGTGAGAGGGCAGTGCTTTCATAGAATTCTAGAATGTCAAAGCTGGAAAGGCTCTTAGGAAGTTTCTCGTTCAGAGGTTTTTAAGCCACATTCTGTGAGTGCTTCCACAGCTCCACAAGCTTAACATTCATCTCATTTTGTACACCTCAAGCTATATTTAAAACTGTGACTGGGGCCGGCCTGGTGGTATAGTGGTTAAGTTCGCACACTCAGCTTCAGCAGCCCGGGGTTCCCAGGTTCGGATCCCAGGTGTGGACCTACACATCATCGGTCAAGCCATGCTGTGGTGGCGTCCCACATACAAAAAAATAGAGGAAGATTGGTCCAGATATTAGCTCAGCAACAATCTTCCTCAAGCAAAAAGAAGATTGGCTATAGATGTTAGCTCAGGGCCAATCACCAAAATCCATTAATATGTTGTGGCAGATTCTGCTGGTTGTCACCTAAATCTACGCTTTGTTTTTCCCTTTGTTGTGGAAACTACAGTTGGGTAGGTCCACAGCCATCCAGATTAAAGACTACATTTCCCAACCTCCCTTGCATCTAAGTAAGCCGTGTAATTAAGTTTTGGTCAATGGGATGTAACTAAATGTTGTGAGTGCTCCTTTGGGGGTTTCCTTAAAGTGAGAGGGTGTGTCCCTCTTCTCATCTCTTTTCTTGCTGGCTCTAATGTGGACAGGATGCTGGAGCTCAGTCAGTCATCTTAGACTGTGAATTGGAAGTCTCACGTTGAAGCTGGTGGACAAAAAGAGAGAAGAAACTTTGGGTCTTTGATGATCATTTTCTTTTTTTAATTTAATTTAATTTTGTTTATTTAGTTTTTTGAGGAAGATTAGCCCTGAGTTAACATCTGCTGCCAATCCTCCTCTTTTTGCCAAGGAAGATCAGCCCTGAACTAACATCTGTGCCCGTCTTTCTCTGTTTTATATGTGGGACACCTGCCACAGCATGGCTTGATAAGCAGTGCCATAGGTCCACTCCTGGGATGCAAACTGGGGAACCCCGGGCTGCCAAAGCAGAGCATGCAAACTTAACCACTACACCACTGGGCCAGCCCTGATCATTGGGTTCTTACTTACTTGCATTGAGTGCCCTGGACTGCTCACCTATAGAATTCATTTACATGAAAAAAACATAAACTTCTCTCTTACATAAGTCACTTTTTTTTGGATTTCTGCCTTTTGCAGCTAAACCTAATTGACACATTTGTGTTCTCAGTGATTGACTTTATGATGCATTGGTAATATAATATTTTTATGGTTTACTGAATGATTCTAAGGAAAACACCACCTGTAATTTCCACTCAGGTCAAGAGAGAGAATTTTGGAGCTGCCCAAAAGTCCTCCATGGGCCGACCCACTCACAACTACCTCCTTGCTCCTGAAAGAACTTTAATCCTGACTTTTATAGTAAATACTTCCATGTTATAATGATATAATGTTAGTTTAAAAATATTTTGGTTAAAGACTACTTTTATCTGTCTTTTTATGGGATGACACTGAAGACTGTTTGACAGAAGGCTTCCTATGATCAAAACATTAGAAAATAACTGACATAATCTGACCACCTCATTTTACAGAGCAAGAATGTGAGGCTCAGAGAGGGAAAGGCCTTTCCAGTATCAAACGGCGAATTGGTGGCAGAGTGAACTAAGACTCATGTTCTCCCTGACTCCTTAGCATCTCATTTTCCAATTCCTCCTATGGGAAAGAGACCCTAGATACAAGGGACCAGCCTTACCCAAGGATGGGAAAAATTTGCAAATACAGCCTCTAATACAAGGTATTACATCCTCCACCAACACCAAACCTGGTTCTTTCCACACAGATGTCAGGGTAGAGAGGCTGCCAAGGACCTTGACAGTAGTTCTTCCAAGATGGCTTTGCATTCGAACCCAAAGAATGCATCAGCAAAGGTGGAGTCACAGACGCAGAGCCACACGATGGGGTTACTAATTGGGTGAAGTGAACTTCTCAGCATTCCTCAGAACCCAGTCATGGGCATCTCTCCCATGGTGCTGTGTGCACCAAGCCTGACAAATGGAGGTCCTCAGAGACCACAGTGGTTAAGTGTGATGCTGAGTCTCTGGGACCAAGAGAAGTGAGATGCAGAGATGCAGGCGGGAGCATGCCCGAGCCCTTCTGCCATATTCGGTCAACTGTTCTGACCAGCATGGGGCTGCTTGTAACTCAAAATTCCAAGAGAATCCCTTATGATCATGAAAGTCAATTATTTTATATTGTGAAAAACGCCTATCATACTTTCATGTAGAGCATGGAAGCATCCGAGATGTCTCATTGGCCAGATTCCATAGCCCTCTGTGTCCTAGATTCTTAGATGTTTAAGGGTGGGCCTGTTGGCTTCTGGCTTATCCTATGGATTAGAATTAGCAAACAACATTTAGCAAAGATGTTATTATGTGTTCCATGTTCCAAGGACTCAAAGTTGGGGAAACAATGCACACTTTACCACCTTTTTGAAAATTCATGAAGCACAGTATTGGCATATTGAAGGGTCTGAGAATTTCCACAGTAAAGAATTTTGCTTGATTTTGTCTGACCTGGCATTTCCCAAACCTTGCTGACTTTTGGATCGTGTGTTTCACTAACAGCATTCTGCACAGAGCACTTTGGCAAGTGGTACTGCAGCCCTTTTGATGGATAAAGACGCATTAATACACAAGCATCACACACAACATGCCTAGAAAATCACCTTTCTGGCCCAGGCAGCCCATCTCTCTGGAAAAGTACTGAATTATCCCATAGTCTGTAAAAATCCATTCCCAATAGCCCCAAGAAGCCATTGCGGAACTGACCTAAGCCTACCCAGTCTGGAGTGGGTTCCCGGGGGAGAGCTGGCTGGGCCCCCCAGCCTGGCACCAGGCTTGTTGTACCAGAAGCCCTGGCCAGCCGGCAGCCACCCAGTGTGTGTCTGGGCTTGTTTTTCCTTCCTCTCCCTGCTCCTTTTAGAACACGGCTGAATGGCTCCAGTCTCTCAGCCCCGCTCCCAGCCAACACTGGACCCCTCAAAGTCTGGCCAAGTCCTCTCCCACCCGCCTTGATAAACACCCCTTCCAAGCTGGGAACCACAGCACTAGGCTGTTTTTCTCCCTCATGCGTCCCCGGCAGTCTCCCCTTTGCCTGGGCTTCCATCCCAGGCTTTGGCTGCCAACCCATTTTAAACTCATCCTCAGCCCAGTCAGTCACCTGAAGAAAAAGAGACTCACAGAAGGCCCAAGATGAGAGAGTTTTTAATCTTGCGGCTTTTCGAGTTTTGTTTTTAGCAGGAAAACCTTTTTTTCATAACAAATTATAATGCAGAATTTACCAGTTTGTAGAACAGATAAATAAGGACTTTTATGGCAGACTTGTTTGTTCCAGCAAAACACTGGAAAGAAACAAAATGTCCATCGGTAGGGAACAGATTGAATGAAACTATGGTGAAGTCATACAATGGAATAATATGCAGCCCCCTAAAAGCATGAGGCAATTCTCAAAAATAATAACAAAAGTCCTAGGAAAATCTTTATTTTATATGGACAATATTTGGTTAATAGTTTCCTCTTAGGGCAAAGATGAAGATCACTCCTTGTGCTGTTATAACGTCCCACCTGTTCTTCAAACTTGTCTAATGTTTATGTGGTTCTTAAATACAGTGACCAAACATCCCAGTTCGCCTAGAACTAAGGGGTTTCCCAGGACACAGGACTTTAAGTGATAAAACTGAGAAAATTGGGGCTGGCCGGGTGTCGCAGTGGTTAAGTTTGCATGTTCTGCTTCTCTGCAGCCTGGGGTTCGCCGGTTCGGATCTGGGGTACAGACATGGCACTGCTTGGCAAAAGCTGTTCTGTGGTACGTATAGGCGTCCCACGTATAAAGTAGAGGAAGATGGGCACGGATGTAAGCTCAGGGCCAGTCTTCCTCAGCAAAAAGAGGAGGATTGGCGGTAGTTAGCTCAGGCCTAATCTCAAAAAAAAAAAAAAAGAAAAAAACCTGAGAAAATCCCAGGCAAAGAGATGAGTTGGTCACCGTATACTTAACAGAAATTAAGACTTTATTTTAGAAAGAATAAGTAGATTATTAATAATTATAGCCCATGTTAATAAACAGGTACATTCACAAATGAGGTTGAACCAGTATTGATACTATGAATACAAGGGCAAACTGTGTGGACTGATGTAAAACATGAAGCCATCTCAAGATCTAGTGATAAGTAAGAAACAAAGAAGGCCAGGTACAGAACAGCATGCTAAGTGGGCTCTTGTTTTGTAAATTTTCTCTTCGTTTCCCCTAAAGGTCAGAACTGGGGAGCAGTGGGGCATTTATCCATATAATAGAATGAAGTTTGTGACTTCTTGTCTATTTCTGTACCCCATCATAAGAAAATGGCTGGACTGACTTTCATCAAATTTTGAGGATATGATTGGGATTGTCTGACTTTAAATATAGGTTGTTTGGCATATGAAAGTTTCCTTCTGGGGATCCTGGGGAAGACACTTCAAAGAGATAAGCAGTCCCCTCCAGAGAAGCTGACCCTTGTTGAACAAGAGAGGCCCAAGTAATCACCAGGTGGAAAAGAGATGCCAGATGCATTCAGGTTCACTGATGGGGAAAATGGCGAGCGACTGGAAATGGGTGAACATCCAGAATAAAGGGGTCATGAGGTAGACTGTGCGATGGCAGACGTCAGCGTGCTGGCCTGCTCCCCGCGTGGGTGAACAGGATCAGACATCCACACGTGCAAGGATGGGTAAGGATGCTTCTGAGTGGAGCAGCTCCTTTGGATATTAAAGCTTGCGTTTGCAGACTATTCTGGAAAGATGCATGTGAAGTTGGTAACAATCAGTGTCTCTGAGGAGGAGGACCACCGATCTGAATTGAACAGGATATTTATTTTCCTCGGTATACCCTTTTGAACTGTTGGCAATATTTTCCATGTTCCTGTATCATCTTTTTTCTTTTAAATTATGAAATATTTCTAGCACACAAAGAAAATGTAGAGGATAATAAAGTTACTATCTTTGTATCTACCTGCTGGCTTTGACAAATCTTAACATTTTGCCATATTCAAATGGAAAAACCTACAGTTCTTTTCCTGTCTTTGTTCTGGTTACCAAATGTGTGGGGTTTTTTTCCCACACCAAGCAACTCTGCGACACTAGGTGGGTGTCCTACAATTTAACTCAATTCTGACATTATCTAGCTGGAGATAGCATCAGATTCCACAGGTTAAGGGCTCAGTCCCACAAGACTCCTCCTCCTCCTCAGACGCCAGTCACAAGTAGCAGCTCCAGATTCCCCAGAGCTTCTGCCTGACTTGGCTACAAGTCAGAAGTTCCTGTGACCTCCTCCCCTTTGGATTCGATTATTTGCTAGAACAGCTCACAGAACTCAGGGAAACACTTACGTTTGCTAGTTTATTAAAGGATATGATAAAGGATACACTTGAACAATCAGATGAAGAGATACATAGGTGAGGTCTGGGAGGGTCCCAAGCACAGGAGTTTCTGTCCCCGTGGAATTGGGGTGCACCACTCTCCCAGTACATAAATGTGTTCATCAACCTGGAAGTTCTCTGCACCCCAATTCTTTTGGATTTTCTACATAGACGATTGTGTCATCTGCAAACAAAGACAGTTTTATTTCTTCCTTCTCAATCTGCATACTTTTTATTTCCTTTTCTTGCCTTACTGCATTAGCAAGGACTTCCAGTACCATGTTGAAAAGGAGTAATGAGAGGGACATCCCTGCCTTGTACCTGATCTTAGTGGGAAAGCTTCAAGTTTCTCACCATTAAGTATGATCTTAGCTGTAGGTTTTTTGTAGATATTCTTGACCAAGTGACGATGTTTCCGTCTATCCTTCATTTACTGAGACTTTTTATTGCGAATGAGTGTTGAATTCTGTCAAGTGCTTTTCTGCATCTGTCGATACGATAATGTGATTTTTCTTTTTTAGCCTATTGATGTGATGGATTACATTAATTGATTTCCTAATGTTGAACCAGCCTTGCATACCTAGAATAAATCCCACTTGGTGGTGGTATATAATTCTTTCTTTCTTTTTTTTTTGGAGGAAGATTAGCCCTGGGCTAATCCTCCTCTGTTTGCTGAGGAAGACTGGCCCTGAGCTAACATTCATGCCCATCTTCGTCCACTTTATATGTTGGACACCTGCCACAGCATGGCTTGCCAAGCGGTGCCATGTCTGCACCCAGGATCCAAACTGGCGAACCCTGGGTCGCTGAGAAGTGGAATGTGCAAACTTAACCTCTGCACCACTGGGCTGGCCCCGATAATTCTTTTTACACATTG
The DNA here is from genome assembly GCF_021613505.1 of Equus quagga. NCBI lineage: Eukaryota > Metazoa > Chordata > Mammalia > Perissodactyla > Equidae > Equus > Equus quagga. The sequence goes on along the minus strand of NC_060273.1, from coordinate 68,654,418 downwards.
TTGGATTTGATTTGCTAATATTTTGTTGAGGATTTTTGCATCTTCATAGGAGATATTGGTCGGGAGTTTTCTTTTCTTGTAATGTCTTTGTCTGGGTTCCATATTAGGGTAATGCTGACCTCATAGTATGAGTTAGGAAGTATTCCCTCTGCTTCTGTCCTCTCAGAGAAATTGTAGAGAATCGGTGTAATTTCTTCCTTAAGACACCAACAACTGGTTAATTTTAAATAATAAGAGGATCAGTCTTGGGAGAAAGGTCCTGGGGACCTGGAGCCCCAACATCTGCTCCTCTCTCTCCCCTGAGGTACCTGCATGGAACCTTAGGTTTCCATAGAACACAGCTTGAAATCACTGATCTAGACCATGGATTGACAAAATTTTTCCGTAAAGGATGAGATAATAAACATTTTAGGCTTTGTGGGCCAGATGGTCTCTGCTGCAATTATTCAACTCAGCCATCGTAGTGCAGAGGCAGCCACAGATGATGCACACATTTGAGATGAAAATGTGTCCATGAGCTATTGAGCGAAAGAAGCAGGTTACAAACGTCAATGCTAAAAATGAGTTAACACTTTTTCAGTGCTTACCACACACTCACCACTGTGCTAAATGGCTTACATGGATTATCTTATTTAATTCTCAGAACCAGCCTACCATACAAACGCAACATCTCCAATTTACGGATGGGGACACAGTGGCCTAGATGGGGCAAATAACTTGCCAGTGTGATACGGAGCTAGGATTCGAACCCACGCAGTCTAACTGCAGAGCCTGAGCTGTGAAAGGCTACAGTCCATCGCTGTTTATGTTTACTTAATTACTCTACCTGAGCCTTAGAAGGATCTTACACCAAAAAGTAAGAGGATTTTCTTTGCCATATGGAGATTGAAGGGGGGCGTTGATATATAAATAAGATTATCTTTAAAAAATAAATAAATAAGATTGTTTCAATTTTTTTATAATTATTCTCTATGGTCACAAGTTAGATATTTCCATTAATAACATACTAACACCAACAAGTGAGGCAGTAGGACTTTTCCTTTCCCTGTTCAGTTCTATCTAGAATTCCGCGAGGCACGTGCCATCTCTGGAGGCGCTTGGTCTGAGGAAGAGGCAGGGGCCTGCAGTGATCGAGACGGGGAGCATCTGAGGCCCCCACTGGCTTGGTTGGTCCCTCAGCCCTGGAGGGAACTGGGAACTCTCAGATGGCAGGCTGCTCCTCCAGCCTTTGGCCTTCAACCCCGCCCTCTGCCCTCTCTACCATCTCAATGGCCTTTGTGGCCTCTTTAATTACTAGGAACAAAGAGGAAACCACAGCTTCTGTTTAGACCAGAAAAGGAGTTGATACCCACAAACTGGCTGCCTCAGTGAGGGCTGTTTCCGAATTGGCCTCTGGGCAGAGGAGTGACTGAGCAGAGCAGCGGCCAGGCCTGATGTTGGATGTGGCCTCACTGGGCAGCTCAACCCTTTTACAAAGTGGTAGGATTTGGGGACACGTTCTCCAAAATGTGCACTAGACTACCAGCATCGACTGAGCGCCTACCACGCGCTGGGCGCCGTACGCACGTTTACCTGTGAGGTAGGTGCCATCCAGAGCCACGTTCCCCGGATGAGAGATTGAGTAATCTGCCCAGGTTCCCTCCGTTTGATGACCTCGTGCTCTCTCGCCTCAGTCCAGCTCTTTCCATGCTGAATCGGGAACCGTGTGAGCTGGCACAGGATCACTGGGGGCCCAGAGCCACTTGGCCTTTTCCATGTTTTCTCGGCTTCCACTATCAAAAGGGCATCAACAAACTACCTAATGACCAAGTGGTCTGATAACTCCAGCTCTGTCCTTGAGGAAGGGCTGAGAGAGGGAGTTCGGGATGTTCCCTGTGGGGTAGACCAGGGAGGAGTGGTAGGGATAGAGAAGAAAAAGCTTGTTCTGCCTCTGAGGAGCCACCACGGGGAGGGGCTAGACTGGGGCCCCGAGTTTCAGGAGAAACCCAGCCCCAGTCATGAGAAGTGCCAGGGAGATAAGGGTGGGTTCACCATGAGAACTTTCCCTCACAAGCTGTCTGTGGCACTGCCTTTCAGGGTGCTGTGCAGGCCAACCCTCGGGGAAGAGGAGGCGGACGTGATGCTGGCCTGGATGACCAACTAGGTCTTCTCATTTCCGAAGATCCCCCGATGATGATAACAATAGCCAAGCTGAGCACCCTCTGTGCGCATGCCTCATCTCAATTCACCCTAAGAAGAAGGTATAGTTACTATTAATCCTATTTTACAGATGAGAAAACTGAGATCCTGGACAGTTAAGTGACTTGTCTAAGTTCACACAGCTGGTCAACAGCCAGGCTGGCACTGACTCAGCGGTGTGTCTGCAGAGCCTGCCTTCTCATCCAGGATACCGCCTGCTTCTGGCTGTCTGGGATCTGCAGCCCTAAAAGGATTAGGATGCTGGGCTTATCTATGATAAGCAGACCGATGGGAGATAGCATCCTTATTTCCAGAGGCTCTGAGATTTTATTCCAAGGCTCCGTTCCATGGTCGTGGGGTTTGCAGGCCATCTCCCTCTTAGGAAGCAGATTGGGAAACTTGTCCACTTAAACTAAGTGGCCACAGCCCCTGAAGACATGGAACTCTAAAAGCAGCTCTGATGGACACTCCCAAGAAATTACAGACTTGGGCTTTTTGAGAGACTGGCACTAATTAAAGGAGGAGGCCACAGAGGGCGCCACGACCTGAACAACCACCGCTCACCTCCCTCCCACACAGGGCGGAGCTTGAGCTTCCATTTTTACTTTTCACGGTCTGCCACGGTTGAAAGGATCTAGATCTGAAGTATTTTAAATTTCACTTTTCAAATTTCAAATTGCATAATTGTGAAACTTGTTCAAACAAAATCTTTCTTTGTGGAATGCCATCCTGAAGCCTTAGGCGTGTGATCATCTTATGTAAGTCTCACAATAGTCACATGAGGTGGGTACTATTGTGATCCCCATTTTGCAGATGAGGAAACTGAGTTGCACAAAAGTAACTTTCCAAGGTGATTCATTTATTAAGTGGTGGAGGAGGAATCTGAATCCAGGTCTGCTGAAGTCCAGAGGACGGCTTCACACTGCTGGGCAAAGCCCAGTAGATCAAACTATGAGCCGACCGCCTTGGTCTGGGTCTGGGTCTGGGTCTTCGGGCTGGAAGAGGCCAACCCATTGACTCTCCTTTGTGCCCTGTGAAGCCCTCAGGGAAACTCGCCAGCATCACAGAACAGTTTAAAAAACTAGAAACAACACAAATGTCCATCAACAGATGAATGAATAATTCATGGCTTGTGGTACAGCCATATAACGGAATACTTATCACTCAGTGATAAGAAGAAATGAACTACTGATACCCACAATAACATGGATGAATTTCAGAATAATCAAGCCGAGTGGAAAAAGCCAGACAAAAAATGAGTACATACTTTACGACTGCACTTATATAAAAGTCTAGAAAACGCAAACTGATAGTGACAGAAAGCAGACGGGTGGCTGCTTGGGGGCAGAGGGAAGGATGGGAGAGACTACCAAGGAGCCAGAGGGAACCTTCTGAGGTGATAGATGTTGTCACTATCTTGATTGTGCTGATGGTTTCATGAGTGCGTGTGTTTGTGTATCTTAAAAAATTATACACTTAAAACATGCGCAGTTTATTGAGTGAAATTATACCTCAATAAAGCTGTTTTAAAAAAACACTCAAAAGTAAAAAAACTTGCATTTAACAAGAGGCAGAGACAGAAGGTGACTTGCTCAAGTTCACGCAGCATGTGGGGGCTCCCTCTGTGGCCCGCACCGCCACAGGGGAGGGAGCCTCGCTCAAGGCCGGCCCCCAGGCTCTACCCCCAGCCCTGAGGGCCAGAGTGGCTTCTCCCCGCCATGGGGAGGTCAGCACTGGACAAGGCAAGGCTTTGGCCACGGGGTGGATAGGTCGACAAGAGGCAAAGTTGGTGGGAACTTTACCCCAGCAGTCCTGGGAACAATGATGGTTACTGAGAACACTCCAGGGGTGGCTCCAGGCTGCTGTACTCACAACCAGGGACCTTGACAAAAATAGAAACCTGCTAAAGGATCTGACCAGGTGATCTCCTCTATAAGATCAACTCAGCAAACGCCTACTGCGCACCTACCATGTATCAGGGGCTGTCCCAGTTCACCATCTTAGAGGGACCAGAGAAGATGGAATGAGATCAATGCAAGGGCGTGACACAGTAAATGCCCTCCTCAATGGTAGCCATTACACACCCATCACATATTCCCTCAGTGCCTGTCCTGTGTCCTTGAGGACAGGAAGGACACGTGGACAAGAAGCTTTGCAACAACTGAAGCCAGTCGGATAAATGCTGTGAGGGCTAAGAGGAGAAATAAATTACTTCCAGTTGTGGGGAGGCTGTGGTATGTAAGGGAGGGAAAGGAATTTGTACATGGAGACAAGGCGGCGGAGTGGAGGCTGGAGGAGGGGATCATTCCACTTACAGGGAGCGAGACACCTGGGAGACACAGGAGGCACAGTCTGGCTGCAGCGAGGGCTGGGAAAGGCTGGGAAGGTGGGCTGGGGTCAGGTGCTGGGAAGGCACCTGGGAAATAGGTGGACACTGCTCCCCACCCCCACCCCTGCAGAAGCCCGTGCTCTGCTGTGTGATCTCATTCGCTCTGTGGACAGCCAGCTGAGCTGCTGGCAGGCTCCAGAGTTTCTTCCATCCCTGTGGGGCCTGGAAGAACAGAACCAAGGAGATCAGCTGGAAACTTGGATTCCAGGGTAGGAGGTGTGGAGGACAGCCAAAGGAAAGGAACCGCTCTGAGGACCACTCGTCCCAAGAGACACCAGTGTCTCAACCCCCGGACGTTCCCAAGGGGCCAGCCAGCCTGACCACATCTCCTGAGGAAGTTTGAAAATGGAAAAACTCCTCAAGTTCCTACTCCCAGAGCCTACAGAAACTGTGTGAAACTTCTCTGCGGATGGTCAAATCCAAAGGACACCGCCATCTGGTGGCCAAGAAACCCAGATACCATGAGGGATGAGAGTCCCTGTGCCCCAGAGGGACCACGAGGCAAAAATGGCTGATACTTGTTTCATAATTTCCTAATAGGACCAAAACTATGCTGGCACACAGTTTTGAGTCGGAACAGTATTATTTCTGGCCACAAAGTTCCCTGAGGTGCAGGTGCATCATGCAGGTGAGGAAGCTGCATGATGGGAGAGCTCAGGTGACTGGCCCAAGGTCACAGGTGGCCAAGTGCAGAGCCGGTCTTGTCCCAGGGTCCTGCAGCCTTGGCCCCTGACTAGTGCCCAATAAATGGTCAAAGCCGTGATGCTCAATGTGTGGTCTCCAAGACCCTTTCAGAAGGTACCGGAGGTAAAAACTATTTCCGTGTCTTTTTCTTTCTCTAACAATCATACGATTAAGTTTTCCAGAATCTAAAAGAAAAGGAATGATCTCATCTAGTCCTGATGGCTAATGGGATGTGTGCCTGGGTTTTCTTGTTTCAAAAATTCCTGTTTTAATCTCTAATATGGCATAACCTACATAATCAAAAGCTCTTTGAGATACTCAGTAATTTTTAAACGAGTCAAAGGGTCTTAAGACAAAAAGGTTGAGAACTGTTGGTTTAAAGAAATATTTTTAAAAAATAAAATAAAGCTACACACGCGAAAACATTCCATTTTGACATAATTGAATCAACTCTGGGAGGCACTAATTCCTAGGCTGACTGGAATCCCAGCTGCCATTTTGATAGACCTTTGATTAATGAAAAACACAAAAACGAGTGAGGATGTTTACTGCCTAACTAGTGACTGACAGGCGTCAGTTCATTCAAGCCCCACAACTACCATGTGCAGAGGATGCTGTTCCCACATTTTATGCCTGTGGACAACAGGAGGTTGGGGGCCCCCTGGGAGGTCCTGGAGCTTGGACTCTATTGTTGGCAGTCTATCTTCACAGCCTCTACCCTCTAGTCTAACTGCCTTAAGATTCAATATCCCTTAGGTGCAATTTTCTTGATAAGACGAAGGTGTTTCAAAACATGGAATCTAAGAAAGTAGTGAAAAGAAAGGGGATCAACCTGGCCCAACACCTTCACTTTACAGATGAGGAAAAGTGAGGCCCAGAGAGGGGAAGTGACTTGCTAAAGATCACACAGCAAAAAATGAGAACCCACCGGGCCTTACCCCCAGTCAGGAGCTCTAAGAACTCCAACCCAAGTAGGCATTGCGATTATCTCCTTCATAGCAAGTGACATCAAGACCACGCAAGAGACAACACCTCCAATGAAAGCAGCTCGACTTTATTGCAGGGAAGCTAGGGAGGAGGAGGGCGAGTGAGGGTCTCTGCAGGAACTCCGGTCACTGAGCAGGACTGCCAGGCCCCAGGTCTGTCTGGAAGGCAGGAGAGGGTCAGGCCTGGAAGAGATAAGTTAGGTGGAGCAAAGGCGCCATCTGCTGTGCACATGGAGACACTGCAAAAGCAGTCAAGGTTCGCTGAGGGCAGTGGGGGCGGAGGGGGGAAACCCAGGTGCTGGGGCAGGACGGGAAGCCCAGCGGTCAGCCCTGCACACTGCCCCCACCACGTCTGTTACACTCGGCTGGGCTGGAAGCCATTAACCTCGCTGAGTCGACCACCGCTGAGGCCCCCTTCCGGGGAGCTCCCAGGGCTGCTGGGACAGTACTCCCTGTCCTGTTTCAATTCACACTGGGAAGGCAACAGACAAAATCAGGAGGCAACGATTCTGCCAGCCCATCAAGGTGACTTCACAACCAATAAACACTCTCTCTGCTGTTGAAACGGGGTTTCAACTCAGCCACCGGGGAGCTGCTGAAAACAGACCGAGATCTACGCCGCCTGGGGCAAAGCTCGCTGGATGGGTGACTCACCCAGTGCCGTGCCTCTGAATCCACAGGAGCCTTTCCTTACGACACGTGGTTACTGACACAGTACACACAAAACTACATGGTGTCTAGAATTTGCTTCAAAATAATATGGGGGGGCCATAGATGAGACAGTGATGGCAGTGATTTGATAATTGTTGGATCTGGGTAATGGGTACACGGGGATTCATTTTACTACTTGTACGTTTGAAACTTCCTATAGTAAAAAAGCTAAAATAAATGAATAAAAACTACTGTGAGGGGGCCGGCCCCTGGCATAGTGGTTAAGTTCACGCGCTCCGCTTCAGTGGCCTGGGGTCCACAGGTTCTGATCCCGGGCATTGACCTACACACCACTCATCAAGCCATGCTGTGGCAGCATCCCACATAGAAGAATTAGAATGACCTACAACTAAGATATACAACTGTGTACTGGGGCTTTGGGGAGGAAAAAAACAAACAAAACAAAACAAAACCACTGTGAGAATTATTCAGCCATAGAAAAGAAGGAAGTACTGACAGAGGATGAATCTTGAAAAGATGCTAAGGGCAAGAAGTCAGACACAGAAAGTCACACATCGTATGATTCCTTTCATATGAAACATCCAGAATAGGCGAATCCAGAGAGGCAGAAACCAGATCAGTGTTAGCAGGGGCTGGGAGAGGGGGAAGTGGGGAGCGATAACTCAATGGTACAAGGAGTTTTTCTCAAGTGATAAAAAAGTTTTGAAACTAGAGAGAGGTGGTGTTCGTACAACATTGTAAATGCTCTAAATACCACAGAATGCTGTACTTTAAAATGGTTAATTCTATGTCATATGAACTTCACCTCAGTAAAAAAAAACTACTATGAGAAAAATACACATTAAGCTACACAAGGTTTACAACTGGCAGGTGTTATTTTTGTAGGTAAAGAAAATTCACATGCTCAGGCTGTTTCCAATTCAAGGCGTCTATCTTGGGGCTCCCCCATGTGGATAGCCTGCTCAGGATGTTTTTCATCTTCCCTCCCTCCATCCCTTCTTGTCAGAGAACTTTTATATTTTTTATTTTTTTTGAGGAAGATTAGTCCTGAGCTAACATCTACCGCCAATCCTTCTCTTTTTGCTGAGCAAGACTGAGCCTAAGCTAACATCTGTGCCCATCATCCCCTACTTTATATGTGGGACACCTGCCACAGCATGGCTTGACAAGCAGTGCATAGGTCTGCACCTGGGATCCGAACCAGCAAACCCTGGGCCACCGAAGAAGAGTGTGCAAACTTAACTGCTGCGCCACCAGGCCAGCCCCAGAGCACTTTTATCAAACAATCTAATCTTACATGGAGACCCAATATGAAACAGGGCTAGTGGGGACAAATGGTGGGGCCCAGAATCCCACCCACTCACCCTCCCTCAAAACCCTAGGGGTGTAGGAACCAGGTGGTGAACACTGATGCACAGCATGGTAGAAACATTATCCTCCCTTTAAGGATCATCCCTCACATTCAGAGAGATTTCACAGGAACCCCCACATGGCAGGAAAGCGGGGTAGAGGCTGTAGCCCCATTTTACAGATGGGAGGCCTGAGTCTCAGTAATATAGGAAGTGTCCAAAGTCGCATGTGAAATGAGGGCAGAGCTGGAATTAGAATCCCAGAATTTCGATTATTCATCCCGGGCTCCTTCCTGAACATGGGCTGTATCCATGGACAGAAAAGGGATAAGGAAAAGACACATGCGACATCTCACGATTTGCATGTGATGTCACCATACTACAAGACACTGCCATGGCTCAGATTCCAAGGTACACCTTTAGGAAGGAGGCCATACTCAAAGGGGACTGTCACAGCTGGCCAGTCAGCTGTAGCTGGCCGCTGCCTGGGGAGCTCTCCGTGGGCCCACTCACAGAGACAATGCCACCAACCATTATAGAGCTCCAACTCAGGATGCCTGACTCTCCTCCTGGCTCTGCCACTCACCTGTGTGGGGCTTTGGGCAAGTCACTTCCCCTCTCCAGGCCTCATCCTTCTCAAGTACAGTGAGAGCACTGAACCACATCAGGGATGCGACAATCATTGTAACTGCCCCATCAAATGCACTCCATGGGCGGTGACAGCTAGGAGGGCTATGCTGTGAGGGAGTCTGAGAATGCGGCTGGGAACAGAGGGCAGGAACGTTGGATCGATGAGTAAGGTCTGCCCTGGTTTCACAGTGAAGAGTACTGGCCCTGTGCCTCTTACCTGCCCCTCCAGATTACGTAAAATCAAAGAGAATGTCCAGCTTAGACACGCGATTGTTTTTGCAGCGGTCTGGGCAGAGGGCATGCTCAGGAAGCCCACAGCAGTTTCCAGTCGGGAGAGAGGCCAAGTATGAAGTAACTTACCTGGTCAGTGCAAGGGGCTCAAGGTCTAGGGCATAGGCGTCATCTCTGATAGGACAGCCAATTTATCAAAGCAAAAACACATAGCTCTTAACTTAACCCCTGTTGATCAAGAACTGCACCCTCCAAGTCATAAAGGGGGCCCTGGGAGACATTACATAGTACTCTCTCTACTCGCAGTTGGCTGCAAGGATTCCAGGAACATGCGATTTGCAGTAGATAATGAAATATTTTGTTGAAGTGCTGGGGCCTCACCCACCTGCCCGCTTTGGTCCATCCTGCGGGCCAGGGGCCCAGGCCCTTGCTACTTGGGGCCGAGGTAGGAAACGGCCTTTCCTGTTTTCCCCAGGGTCTCCAGCAGAGTGTCCACGCTGTGCTCAGAGTCGATGCAAACCTTCTTGTTGGGCAGGTCAATGTCAAACTGAACTCCTGCAGGAAAAGGAAGTGGGGTGTTGGGGGAGGAAGCAGAGATCCTCCCAGTCACAGTGGGGAAGAGTTCAGGCTCCAAAAGTCTTACTCACAACACCCTTCCCCTTTCCTGCAGACCAGTGCTTAGCCAACTTTTCTTGCAAAGGGCCAGAGAGCATACGTGGCCGTGTGGACTTGGCAGCAAATTCTTCTGTATGCCTATTGTCTTTACAACCCTTTAAACACGTACAAACCATTCTCAGCTGTACAAAAACAGGCTGCAGGCTGGATGACCTGGCCCATGGGCTGCAGTTTGCTGATCCTAGAGTTTGCTCAAGCCTGGGGCTTCTTTTAAGTGTTTTTTTTTTTAATTGAAAAAGTAATACAGACACACCATTAAAAAAAAAAAAAGGGCAAACATTTCTGAATAAAATTAGAATGTATAAGGCCCCCTACTGTCTCCAACCTCTAGAGCACTGTGAGCAGGATGGCATCTACCCAGGCTTTTTCCCAGACAGACAAATGAAAAGCAATTCCCCTAAATGGCATCATACTACATAAATTGGTGTGGCTGTATTTCACTTTCGAATGCCCAGGACGTCTCACCATCTTAGCACACAGAGACTTCCTTCATTCTTTTTAACAGCTACACAGTCTTCCACAGTGTGGATGTACCACACATCTACTCAATCCCCCACTGATGGACACTGAGGTTGCTTCCAATTTTTCACTATTAGCACAACAATGCTAGAGTAAGCATACTTGAACATATCTTACAGAACTTGTGAAAATATTTCTATACCGTGAATTCATACAATGGAAATCGTGGGGAAACAGACAGGTACATTTTAAACGTTAACAGATATTGCAAAGCTGCCCTCCTAAAGGGCTGTGCCAATTTAAAGGCCCCCAACTCAGCAATACATGGGAGGACCTAGAATTGGTCTTGTTGAGACAACAGAGGGTGGAGGGAAAGCCCTTGACTGGTTCCAGGCCTGGCTTCACCACTGACTAGTGGGTGACCATGGGCCAGTCTTGCCCATTATAGGCCTCAGTTTCCCCTCCAGTTCATGAAGGGGTTGGGGTTGGCCAGTTCTTATGGTCCTCCCAGTCAAGTATGCCATTAGACCGTGATTCCTCAGGCCCAGTACTGCTCATCTGGGGCCCCAACCAACTCAGAAAACCCTTCTGACCCTTCTCAAGAGGCCACCCAAGCTGGGGATAGTAGTGAAAGATGGGGAGAAACCTGTCCAAGTTCAAAGGCAGATCTCTAAGCATCAGTCAAGAGGCCTTAAAAATCACATGGCGCAGGGTTTAGTAATAAACTCTGAATTGGTACCTAACGGATACCCGGGGCAAAAAGGTGCAAAGTGCTCTTGCTACACTCTGGGTTTTTGTCTTTTGGTTCAGAAGTGTCTCCTCTTCTTTGGAATAAATATTTTGGTGGCATCATAGAGTTGGAAGAAACTGAAATCATCTAACACAGTACATTTCAAACTGTGCACCCTGAAGCCCTGGGTCCAGGGCAGGTGTCCTTGGCTGTCAAGAGAGAAAGCAGGGCCCCCTTGCTTCATCCACAGCGGGCCGCAATGTGTATGAGGGGCTTCCGAGCAGAGGTTCGTTCTTAAAGTATCCACAGCAAAAGCTGGTGTAGGCTGACATTCCCATACGACAGCTGGGGAAACCCAGGCTCCCGGGAGAAGAGCCCAGAGTCATGTGGTAAGTCAGCAGCCAGGTTCTTTCCACTGCTTCAGCTTCTTTCAAACTAAGATCCTAGTTATCAGGACTGGAAACCAGCCACGACTCACTGGGGGACTTTGGGCAAGTCCCTTCCCTCCCAGGCAACAATGCCAACATCCCCATTCCCCAGATGGAAAGTACGGCTCAGAAGACTGTGTGAAGTGCTAATGAGACCCCAGCCACATGGAAGCCCTTGAAAATGGGGTGTTATTTTCATCCAGGGCTTTAAAAACGAAAATCTTAGAAGACCGACTGCCCTGGCACTACCAGAACTCTGATCACAACTCCGTCCCTCCCTCGTGGGACCCCAAGGCCAGACCCCAGCCCTCTCTGGGCCTCAGTTTCCCCAGCTGAGAATTAAGGGGGCTGGATGAGAATAATGGTTTTCTAAATATGTCCAAAGAAGGTGCTTTAGAAGTGCTACACATGACCGATTCAAAGTTTACTTTTAAATTGTCACATTTTAAATTTTAATAGAAAATGACACTCAGATGTGTCATATAACAAAAGTGATTACACTGGAGATCACCAATGTACTAACGCATGCTGCCAGGGCTCTGGAGCTAGACGGCATGGCCAATCCCAGCTCTGCCACTTACCAGCTGTGTGATCCCAGCCAAGTTACCTAACCTCTCTGAACTTCCTTTCTCTCGTGTTCAAAATGGAGATAATTTAAGAAGCTATCTAGGGGCTGGCCCGGTGGAGCAGCAGTTAAGTTCGCACGTTCCGCTTTGGCGGCCCGGGGTCCGCTGGTTCGGATCCCGGGTGCAGACTTGGCAAGCCATGCTGTGGTAGGCGTCCCACATATAAAGTAGAGAAAGATGGGCATGGATGTTAGCTCAGGGCCAGTCTTCCTCAAAAAAAAAAGAAGCTACCTGAAATGGTTGTGGTGAGGATTCAATGACATGGTCCACAGAAGCTACTAAGCAGAGTACTCGGCACACGCTAAGTACTCAATATATTTCAGTTTTACCATTATTATCAGCTTAAACTCAAGCTTCTCCTGCGCCATGTCTGCATGCATTTGAATATAAGTGTATCTGTCTCCCCCACCCCATTCCCCACCAAGGGCCACTCACTCACCTCCCAGCTTGTTGAGGACCCGAGTGACCGCATTAGAGCAGCCTTCACAGGCCATGTCCACGGAGAACTCGTGCTTCTGAAACAAACAAAGGGGACCATGAGCCAAGTCCTGCAGAGTGACCCACACACTCCACCAGCATGCAGGTCGCCTCCGGGGCCAAGACAGGGGGCAGAGAGACTGGGCAAGATCTGGCTGTCGTCAGACTTCCCAGCAGCCTGTTTCTGACCTCCTACTCTCGTCAACCGCAAAGTCGCGTTAACTGAGGGTTTCTCCATCTCATAGTTTGTTGGATTAAATGAGATAATCCCTCTAAATCCTTTAGCAGTGTTTGGTACACAATGAGTCGAATCACCTGGGAAGCTAGTTTAAAACGGTTTCTGGTTTCACCTTCAAAATTCTGATTCTTGAGCTCTGGGCTTGTCTCGGGACCACCAACAAGTCTGATGTGGGTGGGCCCCAGTACTCTGAGCAATGTTGATCTGGTGGTCTTATTTATGCATCAGAAGATCACTTTCTGCATTAGAATCAGCTGGGAGCTTGCAAAAACTACAGGTTCTGATCAGTAAGCCCGGGCTGGGGCATCCATTATGGCCAGCAAGCCTCCCTGGGGATTCTGACACACGGAGACCATTGCTCTCATCCAAGGGCATCACTCGCAGAGGGAGTACCCAGACCTGGGAAAGGAAAGGATTTGCCGGGGCTCCCAGTGAGCTGGAGGCCAGGCCTGTAAGGGAACCCAGGCTCCTGCACTCTCTGTGCGGGCTCCACATCCTACAGTCTCCAGGATATCTAACGAACCAAGCTCCCAGAAGACAGGGGTTTTGCTCAGTTCACTGCAGCATCCCCAATACTTGGAACAGCGCCTGGTACAGAGCAGGTGCTTAATGCATTTTGTTGAGAGAATGGATGATTGACGTGGCTGGTTGAGGACCTCTGGATCCTTTCCTTTGCTTTCAGACAAAGATTACTTATACCAATACTTCCTTCATTTTTCTTTTTTTGAGGGAGATTAGCCCTGAGCTAACATCTGCCAATCCTCCTCTTTTTGCTGAGGAAGGCTGGCCCTGAGCTAACATCCATGCCCATCTTCCTCTACTTTATATGTGGGATGCCTACGACAGCATGGCTGGCCAAGCGGTGCCATGTCTGCACCCAGGATCCGAATCGGCGAATCCTGGGCCACTGAGAAGTGGAATGTGCGCACTTAACCACTGCGCCACCGGGCCAGCCCCTATACTTCCTTCCTTTTAAAATCTCTAGAAATGAGACCCCTCTTCAGATCCCAGCTCTGACATTTACTAGCTGTATGACCATGAGTAAGTTACTTAACTCCTCTGTGCCTTGGTTTCTACATCTGCAAAATGGGGATGAGAGTCCCTCAGGGTGGTGAATGGAATGAACATAGGATTTTAAGTGTGGTAGCCAGCATGCAAGATGGGCCCGGCAATCTCCGCCTCTGGGTATTTATATTTTTGAGTAGTCCCATTCCACAATATCTCAAGGTTGGTCTGTGGGTCCAGTAGAAGATGGCTGAAGTGATGTTATGTGACATCTGAGGCTAGGTCATAAAAGACCGTGTGCTTCTACATTGCTCTCTCTCCGCGCTCAAGAGGAAGCTGGCTGCTGCGTCTTAAGGACATTCAAGCGACCCTGTGGAGAAGTGCATGTGGTGAGGAACTGAGTCCTCCAGTCAACAGCCATGTGAGGGAGCCATCTTGGAAGCAGATCCTCCTTCCGACGGACCACAGCCCTGGCCAACATCTTCACTGCAACTTCACGAGAGACCCTGAGCCACAAACACCCAGCTCAGCTGCTCCCAGTTCCCTGACTCTCAGAAAACGAGAATTAATAAATGTTTGTTGTTTTAAACCACTAAGTTTGGGCTAATTACCCAGGAACAACAGATAAAACATCAGGTAAAGAGACTCAGACCCAGCAGTAGATTCCACTGGGTAAAAAGTTAGCTATCAGATTTATTATTATTAGTTTGTTCTACTTCCCTCTTTTCTTTCCCTTCAAAAAACAATGGCTATACTTTTCAGGAAGCACTTCAAAAGATTTCAAATCTATTATCTCAATTGGAATTCTGGGCATAGAAATATATCTCGCTGGAAGTACCTCAGGCAAAAATCCCTGCCCCTCAAAGGCCCCAGGCCCCTTATTTATACCCAACAGGTATTAGCCAACTCAGTTTTCTCAACTTCAGTGCGCATAAGAATCATCGGGGAGCCTGTGGACCGAGTGGCTCTGCTGCCACCTGCCTCAGTCGGCTCTGTGGCTCTGGGGTGAGCCTGGGCCGCTCCATTTTTAAGGCACGAGGAAGAGACAGGGAGGCAAGACTACACACTGAGAAAAACTGGTAAAGTAGCTTCTCAAACACTTTCCAAGTCTTAGAACATCTTTGGGTCTGGATCATCATCACGCTGTACAGGGGAAACTGAGACCAAGAGTTAAGCGGCTTGGATTCCCAGCGCTGAATTATTTAACCATGTGACCAGGAGACTACTATTTTATTGACGCCAAATCTGCAAGACCTGCCTTAAATAAAATGGTTCGTTTTTCTTTTCTTCTGGTTAAACAACCTCTGATTCCTTCAGCTTGGTTCGTGACTATTCAATAACCACCACAACAAATGCTGGAAATAGGGATTTGGAATGAGTATTCCAAAATCCTGTCTTTAGGGTGTGGTCCTCAGACCAACAGTAGCAGCAGCAGCTGGGAGCTTGCCAGAAATGCAGCATCTCAGGTCCTGCCCCAGTCAGAATCCTCATTTCAAGACACTCAGTTTATTTCTGCCCACATTACAGTTTGAGATGCTGTTCTAGAACACTAACTACAGCGCGCCCGCAACCTGGTTTTATAAAGCTTTACTGGAACAGAGCTAAGCCCATTCATTTACTTTCACACCATAGTGGCAGACCTGAGTAGCCGTAACAGACCATATGGTTTATGAAGCCTAAAGTATTTACTATCTGGCCCTTTAAGGAAATGTTTGCTGTCTCCTGCTCTAGAAGAACCAACAATCAAGATTCGTCAGTGGTTTGCACCTGTATACTCATCCAAAGCTTTAAAGGGTTTGCAAGACCAATCTAAGACCTAAATCTATTGAATGTCCACCATGTGCCAAATGCTCTTTATTCGCTAAGTTAGCCCTCCCCCAGCCTGGTAAAGGGAAGTAGTCACCCTATTTTACTCAGGAGGAAACTGAGGTTCTCAGGAGTTAACCTAGGGGCCCACAGTCGCATGGGGAGTAGGTGCTGAGGCTGGGATGTGAACCCAGGCGTTCCAGGCTCCAGGGACATCTTGCTGGTTCTGGACCAGCAAACAGCACTGCCGCCCGCTAGCCCCCACAACCCTGACTATTAGCAGGAGTTCTGAGAGTCAGAACACCTTGTGAAGCAGCACAAGGTTTTGCTGCCCAAAGACCTAAAGTCAACAGATATTTGAAGTTTTCCACTGCTGACTAGAGAGAGTGGGTCTCCTTTTGTCCTCCACAGTAGAGAGGTCAGAAGCCAGGAGGTGGTTTCTGGATGGCAAACGTTACAATTCAGTGCTCCCCTCCTCCACCTCTGAGTTGCAAAAGTAAATTTGGTGGGCAGAGGATATGAACAGACATTTTCCCAAAGATGATATACAGATGGCCAATAGGCACATGAAAAGATGTTCAACGTTACTAATCATCAGGAAATGCAAATCAAAACTACACTTAGATATCACCTCTTACCCATTAGAATGGCTATAATCACCAGGACAAAAAAATAACAAATGTTGAAGAGGTTGTGGAGAAAAAGGAGCCCTCATACACTGCTGGTGGGAATCCAAACTGGTGCAGCCACTATGGAAAACAGTATGGAGATTCCTCAAAAAATTAAAAATAGAAATACCATATGATCCAGCCATCCCACTACTGGCTATTTATCCAAAGAACTTGAAGTCAACAATTCAAAGAGACTTATGCATCCCTATGTTCATTGCAGCATTATTCACAATAGCCAAGATGTGGAAGCAACCCAAGTGCTCATCAACCGATGACTGGATAAAGAAGATTTGGTATATACACATACAATGGAATACTACTCAGCCATAAAAAAGACCAAATTGTCCCATTTGCAACAACATGGATGGACCTTGAGGGTTTTATGTTAAGTGAAATAAGCCAGGCAGAGAAAGACAAACACTATATGATTTCACGTATTTGTGGAACATAAACAAACTTATGGACAAAGAGAAGAGATTAGTGGTTACCAGGGGAAAGGAGGGTGGGGGTGGGCACAAGGGGTGAAGGGGCACACTTATATGGTGTCTGACAAATAATAACGTACAACTGAAATTTCACATTGTTACAAACTATTATGACCACAATAAAAAAATTAATTAATTTAAAAAAAGTAAATTTGGGGGTACGGAAAATCTACTTAATGGACAGAGTAATCCATTCTTTACAGAAAATCCCAAGACCAGCCCCACCACTGAATGCTTGATTTTGCACAGTCCCAGCCCCTCAGGGCGTCTACTCTGTCACCTACAGAACAGGTCCTTTAAAGTAGATAAAAAAAGCCCAGTACGCTGTGCAGTTCTTTCAGAGAATCTCAGAACTGGAAGGGCAGGCATGGAGTGGGGTCACATTGGGCAGGTCCCTCCCAGAGAAGGAATTCTTTCTCAAACATCCAGGACGTACAGTCTTGTAACACCGTGATGACTGGGAGTTTTCTAATCCTTCTACTTGAGTGCCTACTATGCGCCAGGCATTGTCCTAAACACTTACGTGCATTACAGTGTTTAATTGTCACCACAATCCCATGAGGTGGGTACCATTATTATCCTTTCTTGACAGACAAGGAAGCTGAGGTTCAAAGGTAAGTTCACTCATTCAGGGGGACACAGCTACTGAGCAGCAGGACCTAGATTGCGCAGTCTCCAAAGTCAAAACATCTAACCACTGTGGTCCTTGTTAAAATGGGGTTGAAACCCGCCTGCCTATAGTTCTGCCCTTACTTGTCCTCGGTCTACGCAAGAGTGGCCACTTCTTGGCAACCAGCTGTTAGTGGCTGTGCCAGATATTCTGCTGGCATTCTCTCCAGTTAATACTAACACCAGCCCTATGAGGTCACAGTTTTTATCCCCATTTCACAGATGAGGAAATCAGGCACAAAGAGGTAAAGCAGCTTGCCCGAGGTCACCCAGCTGGCCAGCAGGGGCACAGATTTTTCAAAGAGGTTCCTGAGATTCCAAGTGTTGGCCTGAGAAACCTCCCAGGTGACACACTCTCCTCCTTGTAGTTTTGTTGGCAGTCCCTCGACCAATACCCTCCTTCCTTCAGCTGTTCATCTGGCGATGTGGTGTCAGTGCCCTCTTCAATCTGATCATCCACTCTGGAGGGTCTTTTGTTTGTCAAAATTCCAAGAAGTGAACAGAGAAGAGAGTGATCCTCAAGCTGGCCTTTCCTTCACTGTCACCCCCCACAAAAACCTGGTGGCCTCCATGGTCCCAGTCCCAGGGTGATTAATGCTGTCCTCGGCAGATTTGCTTAACGGGGAGGGCTGATTCTATCAGGTTCTTTGTCCATACTTTGTATTGTCTGAGGATTTGTCTCAAGGCACCTGCCAAGACCCAAGGGAAACGACACCTGATATGTTTGTGGATCAGCCCAGGGGGCCTCTGGCTCACCTGTTGGCTCCCCAAAGCTAGGCTGCTAAGACACAGGGCACCTGCAGGATACCTCTGGGTTCCTACTTGGAGCAGAACTGTGAACTAGATACCCTGGGGGAAAGTGCTAAACACCACATGACACCAACTCAGGATCTACAGGATGCAACTGGGATCAGAGCTTCCTCCCAAGCCCGTGTTACTACTTTTGTGGTCAGGCCAGGAGAGACTGGGAGCCTGAAGGGGTTTAACCTTGGCTCTGCCCAACTCCCAAGATGACCTTGAATAAGTTACTGGGTTTTTAATATTTTTATCTCAAAAGGCCTTAATTTTCTACAAAATGCCCCATGAGCAACCACGTATATGTGACAAGACTGAGAGAGCTGCAAAGGTGGGCTGAGACCTACTCACTCCTCCCCAAACTCTGTCGCTGAGCAACTGGCGACTTTGGACAGGTCCCTGAACCTCTCTGGGGATCACAGGTTCAGGTTCAGAAAGTGACTAGTAGGAAAGGTTGAAAGCACTGTCTGCATTCAGTGTGGCCCAGCGCTAAGGGCGCAGGCGAAGGCAGGAAAAACACACACCTCTGAAAACCCGCCCTCTCCATGAGGCAACAGCCACCCCATCCCCCTCTTTCACCCCAGCATCCAGATGGAAGGCGCGGGGACTAGGCGTCCCAGATCCGGCTAGCCACCCACTCCCTGTGTGATCTCAGGCGACTCTGCCCTTCTCTGCGTCTCAGTTTCCCAGTCTAGGCAGGGAAGGCTTGGGCTTGTAATCAGGGCAGCCCTAGCAGCTCCGATGTTCTGAAGCTCGGCTCCTAGATAAAACTTCTTTCCGATCCGATCTTCCGGAGGGTCGCAGAAGCTGGGGGCCGGGCGGGGAGAGGTGAGGAGAGAGGCAATAGCTCTGGCCGCGGCCTGAGCCCTGGAATAGCGACATCTGGCCGAGCGGCGGTGCAGCCGACGCGCAAGCCGAGCGCCGCGGGTCTACGCGGGGCGGGGGCGGCGCGGCCACTTACCGGCATGACTGAGGAGGCGGTAGCGGCAGCGATGACGGCTTTCCCGGGTCTGAGCGTTGGCGGGGTGGCTCTTCCGAGAGTGCACGCGGAGAGGCCCCGCCCCCTCCGGCCCGCCCGGCCAGGCCCCGCCCCCCGGCCCCGCGGGCGGGCAGACGCAAGTTGGAACACTGGCCGTCCCGCCTCCTTGCGGCAGGCGGGGTCCCCGGCCGCCCGGCACATCTGAGCCAGGCGGTACGCGGGCCGCTGGGCCAGCCTCCACCGCCTGTTGGCCATTTTTAGAACGCCTGCAGTGTGTCAGGCTGGCGTTAGGGGTTGGGAATCCGTAGAGAGGCTCCCGTAGTGAACAGGCCAGGACCCCGTCCCTTCCTAAAGGGACCATCTCACATGTTCACAAGGTCAATATTTATTGAGTAGCATCCATGGGCCAGCGCTGTCCTAGGCATCCAAGACGGTAGTGGAAAAGACAGCCCAGCAGGGAGCGAAGGAAGCAGGCGATGATGATGCAGTGTTGGAGGAGTTGTGTCGCGAGAGCAGAGAAAGGACCTCTAACTGAAGCTGGAGTGTGTGTGCTGGGGCGGGGGGCGGCTGTTGAAGAGGGGAGGCTTCGGGAGGAGGTAATAATCTGAGTTAAGCGGGAAGAGTCCACGTGCATCTGATGAAGGAAGATGGGGTATTTGGGTAGGAGAGTGCAATTCATGAGAGGCAGCGTTATGGAAATTCATTAGAGATGAGGAAACCCTGTCAAAGAGGAGAGGTAAATGTACAGAATTCTAGTTCCAACATATAAATAAATACATGAATTCCGTCTTTTACATAAAAATAAGCCGGGAATGAACTACCGCAAATGTTACTAGAAGTTATTTTGGATGGGTGCAGGACTACAGGGAAAACCCTGATGTATATATTATTTTTAAAATTTAAAATAGCACGAAAGAGTATACAGCGAAAAGTCTCTGTCCTACGATGATCTTCCCTTTTTAAAGAAAAGGCATACTATACAGAGTTGCACCCTGCTTTTCTCATTTTAGGAACTATCTTAGAGATTTTTTTTTAATAGTCCATATCAATCCCGTCCATTCTTTTTAGTATGACATAGCCTTCTATTATTCAGTTGTACCATAACTTATTTAACCAGTCCCGATGGCAGAAACTATTGCTTGGCTAACCCAACACTCATTCTCAATCTTTTTACTCTAGCTGCTACAGAGGCTGGAACCCCTAAATACTTGCTTTCTCATCCTCCCTTGCAGCCAAGTGTGCCCATATGATATGGCTCTGGCCGATGACTCAAAGGCAGAGTCAGCTAGGAGGCTTCTGGGAAAGCTCTTGCTTTCCTCTCAAACGAAACAGATACCACTCCTTTCCCCTTCCTGCCTAAAATAGTGATGTGCACCATCTAGATGCAAGTGCACCATCCTCCAACCATGAGGGAAATGCCAAGAGAATCACAGAGATGCTGATTCTGGCTGTGTGCTTGCTGAACCCATGCCAACTACAGCTCGTCTCCCACTTGTTATGTGAGAAATGTCAGCCCATCTTTTTAGTTCAGCTGCTGCTACTCAGACTTCATGTTATTTGCCCCTGACACGTTCCTGGTATATCCCCCAATGATGGGCATATGGGTTGCTTCTAATCTTTTAATGCTAATAACTATGATGTAATGATAATCCATATTCATACATCTTTGCTTAATATTTTATGTAAAATAAATTCCTAGATGTGGAATTGCTATTCATTTTTCATTTTGATATAGCCAGATCGCCTCTCAAAGAAGTTTTATCAAGTACATTTTCATACCTCCAGATCAATATGTACTAACCTCACCTGCTCCAATATTATAGGTGATATTTATTTCCTTTTTCCTACTTTTCGTTGCCATACTTTTGTAATGAATATGTATCAAGGAAAGAATCACAGGGAAGAATATTTTTAAAAAGAAGAGTTTGGGAATTCTGAGTTCCAGACTGACAAGCAGTCTCATTACCAGCCTTGTAAACTCGGGTAACCCATTTCATCATTACATGTGTGGGCCTGCGAAATGGGCCCTTTCTGACTGACTGTGCTGTTGCAAGGATAGGAATATATAGACTATAGTCGCGTGTAGGGCTAGGTTCACAGACAGTGGTTGGTGCCTTCTTCCTGGTAATTCCCTACCTCTAGACCACACCTACTAGAGTGACCCTCTGGTGGATGCTGGGGTTAAGCTTTGCAGAGAAGGTCCTTTGTAGCTGCTGCCTACTCCCTCTGGGAGACCAAGTGTCTGTTTTCTGTGTTACAACACAGGTATGCACTAGCTGCCTCCCTGCTTTATCCACCAAGGAACGCTTAGCCTTGGATCAAAGGTTCTGAGCTGAAAGGGCCCTCCCCCACCACCCGGAAGCCATGGCGGGAGAAGAGAGGAGACAAAGCCAAAGGAACCTGGGCTGCAGGCTTGGGAGAGGCGGCATGGCCTCAGGCAGAGTTGCAAACTGGCTGAATCTGGCCTCCAGACATACTTTCTTCTGTTCCTAAAGGGTTCAAAATATTTTTGGATTAGTTGACCACATTTAATTACACTGAGGGTGGTTGCACAACATTGTGAATGTACTTCATGCCACTGAATTGTACACTTAAAAATGGTTAGAATGGTAGATTTTATGTTCTGCATATTTTACCACAATTAAGAAAAAACAAATTTATTTGTAGACTGACATGTAAAAGTAGTTACTTCTTTATTACAAGAACTGAGAAAAGCACTTTTAAAAAAATAAAAATTCCAGATAAAGTTTTAAAAAGAATGAATTCAATTATTCCTCTTGGAAAAAATATTTCATTGCGTTTTTTTTTTTTTTAAAGATTTTATTTTTCCTTTTTCTCCCCAAAGCCCCCCAGTACATAGTTGTATATTCTTCGCTGTGGGTCCTTCTAGTTGTGGCATGTGGGACGCTGCCTCAGTGTGGTTTGATGAGCAGTGCCATGTCCGCGCCCAGGATTTGAACCAACGAAACACTGGGCCGCCTGCAGCGGAGCGCGCGAACTTAACCACTCAGCCACGGGGCCAGCCCCATTCATTGCGTTTTTAAGTGAGAGCAAAACATTTTTTAAATTATTTTATTGAGGTCATAATGGTTTATAACATTGTGAAATTTCAGGTGTGCATTATCATTTATCAGATTCTGTATAGACTGCATCGTGCTCGCCATCAATATTCTAATTTTTAGCTATAAATGTGCCCATTTACCCCTTATGCCAACCTGTCAACCCCTTCCCCTCTGGTAACCATTAATCTGTTCTCTTTGTCCATGTGTTTGTTTATCTTCCACATGTCAGTGAAATCATGCGGTGTTTGTCTTTCTCTGTCTGGCTTATTTCACTTAACATAATGCCCTCAAGGTCCATCCATGTTAATGCAAATGGGGTGATTTTTTTTTTTATGGCTGAGTAGTAGTCCTTTGTATAAATATACCACATCCTCTTTATCCAATCATCAGTTGATGGGCACTTGGATTGTCTCCATGTCATAGCTGTTGTGAATAGTGCTGTGATGAACATAGGGGTACATATGTTCCTTTGGATTGTTGATTTCAAGTTGTTTGGGTAGATACCCAGTAGTGGGATAGCTGGGTCATATGGTATTTCTATTTTTAGTTTTTTGAGGAAGCTGCATACTGTCTTCTATAGTGGTTGCACCAGTGTGCATTCCCACCAGCAGTGTATGAGGGTTCCCTTTTCTCTACATCCTCTCCAACATTTGTTGTTTTTGTCTTGGTAATTACAGCCATTTTAACAGGTGTAATGTGATATCTCATTGTAATTTTGATTTGCATTTCCCTGATGATTAGTGATGTTGAACATCTTTTCATGTGCCTGTTGGCCATCTGTATAGCTTCTTTGGAAAAATGTCTGCTCACATCCTCTGGCCATTTTTTGATCAGGCTGTTTGTTTTTTTGTTGTTCAGTAGTGTGAGTTCCTTATATATTATAGAGATTAACCCCTTGTTGGATATATGATTTCCAAATATCTTCTCCCAATTGGTGGGTTGTCTTTTGTTTGATCCTAGTTCCTTTTGCCATGCAGAAGTCCTTTAGTCTGATGAAGTCCCACTCGTTTATTTTTTCTTTTGTTTCCCTTGTCTGAGAAGACATGGTACTCAAAAAGATCATTTTAAGTTTGATGTCAAAGAGTGTACCACCTGTATTATCTTCCAGGAGTTTTATGGTTTCAGGACTTATCTTCAAATCTTTGATCCATTTTGAATTAATTTTTGTGTATGGTGCAAGATAATGGTCTACTTTCCTTCTTTTGCATGTGGTTCTCCAGTTTTCCCAACACCATTTATTGAAGAGACTTTCCTTTCTCCATTTTATGTTCTTGGCTCCTTTGCTGAAGATTAGCTGTCCATAGATGTGTGGTTTTATTTCTGGGCTTTCAGTTCTGCTCCATTGATCTGTGTGTCTGTTTTTGTGCCAGTACCAAGCTGTTTTGTTTACTATAGCTTTGTAGTATATTTTGAAGTCAGGGATTGTGACAGCCTCCAGCTGTGTTCTTTTTTCTCAGGATTGCTTTAGCTATTCAGTGTCTTTTGTTGTTCCATATAAATTTTAAGATTCTCTGTTCTATTTCTGTGAAGAATGTCACTGGGATCCTGATTGGGATTGCATTGAATTTATAGATTGCTTTAGGTAATATGGACATTTTAACCATGTTTGTTCTTCCAATCCATGTGCGTGGAATATCTTTCCATTTCTTTATGTCATCTTCGATTTCTTTCAATAATGTCTTATAGCTTTCAGTGTATAAGTCTTTCACCTCCTGGGTTAAATTTATTCCTAGCTATGCTATTCTTTTTGTCGCGATTGTAAATGGGGTTGTAGTCTTGACTTCTTTCTCTGCTAGTTTGTTATTAGAGTATAGAAATGCAACTGATTTTTGTAAGTTGATTTTGTACCCTGCAACTTTGCTGTAGTTGTTGATTATTTGTAATAGTTTTCTGGTGGATTCTTTAGGATTTTCTATATATAGGATCATGTCATCCACAAACAGTGAAAGTTTCACTTCTTTTCCAGTTTGGATACCTTTTATTTCTTTCTCTTGCCTAGTTGCTCTGGCCAAAACCTCCAATACTATGTTGAATAGGAGTGACTAGAGTGGGCACCCATTCTTGTTCCTGTTCTCAGAGGGATGGCTTTTAGTTTTTCACCATTAAGAATGATGTTGGCTGTGGGTTTTTCATATATGGCCTTTATTATATTAAGGTACTTTCCTTCTGTACCCATTTTCCTGATAGTTTTTATCACAAATGGGCATTGGATCTTGTCAAATGCTTTCTCTCCATCTATTGAGATGATCACATGACTTTTATTCCTCATTCTGTTAATGTGTTATATCACGTTGATTAATTTGCAGATCCTGAACATCCCTGTGTCCCTGGTGTAAATCCTACTTGATCATGGTTTATGATCCTTTTAATGTATTGCTGTATTTGGTTTGCCAGTATTTTCTTGAGGAATTTTTGCATCTGTGTTCATTGGTGATATTGGCCTGTAATTTTCCTTCTTTGTGTTGTCCTTGTCTGGTTTTGGTATCAGGGTGATGTTGGCCTCATAGAATGAGTTAGGAAACATTTCATCTTCTTCAATTTTTTGGAATAGTTTGAGAAGGATAGGTATTAAGTCTTCTTCGAAAGTTTGGTAGAATTATCCAGAGAAGGGGCTGACCCTGTGGCTGAGTGGTTAGGTTCGCATGTGCTGCTTTGGCAGTCCAGGGTTTCACTGGTTCGAATCCTGGGCACGGACATGGCACTGCTCATCAAGCCATGCTGAGGCGGTGTCCCATGTACCACAACTAGAAGGACCCAAACAACTAAAATATATACAACTATGTACTGGGGGGCTTTGGAGACAAAAAGGAAAAAAATAAAATCTTTAAGGGGCCAGCCTAGTGGCACAGCAGTTAAGTTCACACATTCCACTTCGGTGGTCCAGGGTTCACCGGTTCAGATCCTGGGTGTGGACATGGCACCACTTGGCAAACCATGGTGCAGTAGGCGTTCCACATATAAAGTGGAGGAAGATAGGCACAGATGTTAGCTCAGGGCCAGTCTTCCACAGCAAAAAGAGGAGGATTGGCAGCAGATGATAGCTCAGGGCTAATCTTCCTCAAAAAAAAAAAAAAAGAATTCTCCAGAGAAGCCATCTGTTCCTGGAGTTTTGGTTTTTGAGAGGTTTTTGATCACTGTTTCAATCTCTTTACTTGTGATGGGTCTACTCAGATTTGCTATCTCGTCTTGATTCGTGTTTGGGAAGTTGTATGAGTATAAGAATTTATCCATTTCTTCTAGGTTATCCAGTTTGTGGGCATATAGTTTTCCACAGTGTTCTCTTATAGTCCTTCGTATTTCTGCAATATCCATATCCATTGTAATTTCTCCTCTTTCATTTCTAATTTTATTTATTTGAGCCTCCTCTCTTTTTTTCTTGGTGAGTCTGGCTAAGCATTTGTCAATTTTGTTTATCTTCTCAAAGAACCAGGTCTTAGTTTCGTTGATCCTTTCTACTGTTTTTTAGACTCTATTTCATTTATTTCTGCTGTAATTTTTCTTATTTCCCTCCTTTTTCTGACTTTGGGCTTTGTTTGTTCTTCTTTTTCTAGTTCTATTAGGTGTAGTTTGAGATTACTTATTTCCTTATTTGTTGAGGCGGGCCTGTATTGCTATGAATTTCCCACTTAGAACTGATTTTGCTGCATCCCATAAGAGTTGGTATGATGTATTTTCATTTTCCTTTGTCTCCAGGTATTTTTTAATTTCTCCTTTGATTTTTTTCATTGATTCAATAGTTGTTCCGCAGCATGTTGCTTAGTCTCCACAAATTTGCAACTTTCCCAGCTTTTTCCTTGTAGTTGATTTCTAGTTTCATAGCATTGTAGTCAGAAAAGATGCTTGATATGATTTCAATCCTCTTAAATTTGTTGAGGCTTGCCTTGTTTCCCAAGATATGGTCTATCTTTGAAAATGTTCCATGTGCACTTGAGAAGAATGTGTATTCTGCTGTTTTTGGATGGAATGTTCTATATATATCTATTAAGTCCATCTGGTCTAGTTTTCATTTAATTCCACTATTTCCTTGTTGACTTTCTGTCAGATAATCTATCCATTGATGTAAGTGTGGTGTTAAGGTCCCCTACTATTTTTGTGTTGCTGTTAATTTCTCCCTTGAGGTCTGCTAGTGGTTGTTTTATATACTTTAGTGCTCCTGAGTTAAGTGAATATATATTCATAAGCATTATGTCCTCTTGGCAAGAAGTCCCTTATATCTTTATATAGTGCCCCTCTTTGTCTCTCGTTGCCTTTTTTATCTTGAAGCCTGCTTTGTCTGATATAAGTATAGCAACACCTGCTTTCTTTTGTTTGCCATTTGCTTGGAGTATCGTCTTCCATCCCTTCACTCTGAGCCAATATTTGTCTTTAGAGCTGAGATGTGTTTCCTGGAGGCAGCATATTGTTGGGTCTTGTTTTTTAATCCACCCAGCTATTCTGCATCTTTTGATTGGAGAATTCAACCCATTTACAATTAGAGTGATTATTGGTATATGAGGGCTTAATACTGCCATTTATCTCTTGTTTTCCAGTTGTTTTACGTTTCCATTGTTTCTCTTCCTTTGTATTTCTGACTGTCATTTCATTTTGGTGGTTTTCTGTGGAGGTTTTCTCAATCTTCTCTTTTTCTATAAATTGTGGCTCTGCTCTAATTTTTTGTTCAGTGGTTATTTTTTTTTTGAGAAAGATTAGCCCTGAGCTAATATCTGCTGCCAATCTTCCTCTTTTTGCTGAGGAAGACTGGCCCTGAGCCAACATCCATGCCCATCTTCCTCTATTTTTTTTTATATGTGGGATGCCTGCCACAGCACAGCTTGTCAAGCAATGCATAGGTCCACACCTGCGATCCAAACCAGCGAACCCTGGGCTATTGAAGCAGAACGTGCGAACTTAACTGCTGTGCCACCAGGCTGGCCCCTGTTTAGTGGTTATCTTGAGGATTGTATAAAACATCTCATAGATGATATAGTCCATTTTCTGATGGCTTTTTATCTCCATTAGCTTAAGCAGGATCGATCCCTCTCCTTTTCCACGTCTGAGTTATTGTTGTTACAAATTATCCTGTTTTGTGTTGTGAGTTTGTGACTAAGTTGCAGTGTTTATAGTTACTTTTGATGCTTTTCTTCCCTTTATCATTTAAGTTATAATTAAGTATTTGCTTCCCTGTTCTGAGAGTTGCAGTTTTCTGACTTTGTCTATTTATCTCCTTACTCAAACTTTTCAGATCTTTGCCTTTTCGTTTCAGGTGTGAGGTCACCTTTAATAATTGCTGGTAGGGGAGGTCTAGTAGAGATAAACTCCCTCAGTTTTTATCTGGGAAAGCTTTTATTTCTTCATATCTGAAGCATAGTTTCGCTGGAGAGAGTATTGTTGGCTGAAAGTTTCTGTCTTTCAGGATTTTGAATATATCATTCCACTCTCTCCCAGCCTGTATGGTTTCTGCTGAGAAATCTGTGGAAAGCCTGATAGGAGTTCTTTTGTAGGTTATTTTCTTCTGCTTTTCTGCCCTTAATATTTTTTCTTTGTCATTGACTTTGCTAGTTTTACTATTATATGCCTTGGAGAAGGTCTTTTAGCACTGATGTAATTAGGAGTTATATTGGCTTAAAGTATTTGTAAGTAGGGTTCCTTCCCCAGGTTTGGGAAATTCTCAGCTATTGTTTCTTTGAACAAGCTCTCTGCTCCTTTCTCCCTGTGGGATACCTGTAATCCTTATGTTGCTTTTCCTAATTGAGTTGGATATTTCTTGAATTCCTTTGGGTTTTTAAAAATCTTAGTTCTCCGTCCTCTTCCACCTGAAGCAATTCTATATTTCTATCCTCTAAATCACTAATTTTTTTCTTCATAACTTCAGCTCTATTTTTAAGGATTCTACATTATTTTTTATTAATTGTGTTCTTCATATCCAGAATTTCTGCTCTTTTTTTTTTATAGTTTCAATCCCTTTGGTGAAGTATTCCTTCTTCTCATTAATTTCATTCCTGACCTCATTGAACTGTCTTTCTGAGTTTTCTTGTAACTTGTTGAGTTTCTTTATGACAGCTAATTAATTCTCTGTCATTTAGATTGCAAATTTCTGTGACTTCAGGATTGGATTCTGGAAACTTGTCATTTTCCTTCTGCTCTGAATTGTTGCTGTAGTTTCTCATGGTGTGTGATGACCTAATCTTTTGTCAGGGCACTTTTGTTAGTATCTGGTCGCAGATTCCACCTGTTACTGCTAGGGGGAAGCAGGAGCTGAGTTTCTGATCCCACCCCGTCTGCTGGAAGTTGTGGGGTATTACAGGTGTTTGCGCCAGCTGGGAGAGCATTCACCTGGGCACATAGATCTGTCACTGCCTCTTCTTACAGTTGTGTTGGCCACTGTGCTTGATGGACAGGGTTTCCTTATGGGGTCCGAGCCTGGGCCACTCCTTGGGACCACAGAGGCACTGTGGGCTCTCCCACCAGATGGGAAAGCAATCATGTGGGGACTCAGGGCTGCTGCCACCTCCTCCCACAGTTGTGC
Organism: Equus quagga; assembly: GCF_021613505.1. Classification (NCBI taxonomy): domain Eukaryota; kingdom Metazoa; phylum Chordata; class Mammalia; order Perissodactyla; family Equidae; genus Equus; species Equus quagga. Next base: position 68,625,689 of record NC_060273.1, on the reverse strand, counting down.
TGAGGCATGATCCCACCCTCGGGGCCACAGTAGTACTATGGGCACTCATGCCAACTGGCAGAACATTCACATGTTTGCACAGTGTGGCCAGGAGGCAGGGGAGTGCTCACCTAGCTCCACCACCTCCCTAGGGCAGTCCATCCACCTTCAGATGTATAGCTGCATGGGTGTCTCTGCATCTGTTGTGTTGTGGGGGGTATCCTCCATTGATGAATGAATGCCCATTTAGTTGTGGTTCAAAGGGGAAGAGATAAAGGGAACAGCTCACTCTGCTATGTTGCTGATGTCACTCTCAATACATTTTTATAATATATTTAAAAAATATTATAAAAATAAATGTTAAAAAAAAACCCCAGTGATGTCACATGATGACTCAGATTTTGAGTATCTCTTGAAAAACTGAAAGATCTGGAAACATATCTGCAACTGACAGGATAGGCCAGGTAATGCTGTAATAACATCATCCCCCAAACCTCAATGGCTTAAAACAACAGATTTATTTCTCACTCGTGTTATACGCCCATCACAGGTTGGGCAGGTTGGAAGAGCTGCTCTGTGCAAATTGTTTTCACCCAGGGACCCAGGTTGAGGGCGATCCCCAATATGAGATGACATTGAATATGGGGGTGAGGGTGGGGAGGGAAGACCTTGGCAAATAATCGCCAGCTCCAAAGACTTCTCTGCCTGGAAGAGATATGTGTCACTTCTGCTAACAGTGTTTTTGCCAAAGCAGCACACGTGATCATGCCTATTTTAAAGGGGGCAGGAAAGTATAATCCTACCAGGCACCCAGAATGAGGAGAAACAGGAATGTCAGAAAACGTAACTAAGGACTGCTAAGGACTCTTTAGACAAGGCATGGACTCTTTGAGCTACCACAGTCTCCAGCACTCCTCAGTGGTCTACCAGCTCTGTAGCCAAAGGCCAGGGGACATTTGTCACACTGTCCTCTTGTTCCTTTATTCTCTGCCAGACTACTTTAGGCTTTGGGGATTTAAAGCTGTGTTTAATGTGACAAACCAGACAATTCTTGTGTTAATTCCTGGCTGTTTTTAGCAATTAACCTCTCTGAACCTCAGTTTCTTTCCTTATAAAATAAATATAATAATTAGACCTTTCCTCGTAGTGCTGTTGTGAGAAATAAGGCAATGCTCATAAACTATTCAGTTCAGGGCCTTGCGCATCATAAGCACTCAGCAGCTACTCTTAGGGTTTTGACAAGTTACTTTTTAAATTCATAATGTAGCAAAAGTTTCTTAATGTAAAAATATTTTAAAGAATACAGATAAAGTGAAAGTTTCCTTCATACCCTTATGTCACTGTCTTCTACAGAGGTAGTGACTACTATCAGATTGCTGTACATCTTAATATCAAAAAGTAGAGTTTCTCAGGGCTGGCCTGGTGGTGCACTGGTTAAGTTTGCACTCTCTGCTCCAGTGGCCCGGGGTTTGCCAGTTCAGATCCTGGGTGTGGACCCATGCACCACTTGGCATGTCATGCTGTGGCAGGCATCCCACATATAAGGTAGAGGAAGATGGGCATGATGTTAGCTCAGGGCCAGTCTTCCTCAAAAAGAAAAAGTAGAATTTCTGGCTCATAGGGTGTATGGATTTTAAATGTTAATAAATACTTTCAAATTGCCCTCAGAATGGCTATGCCAATTTATATTTTCTACTAGCAGTATATAGGTATAACTATTTTCCCACACCCTTGCCAACATTTGATATTTAGAAAATTACCATTTTTCACAATTTGATGTGTGAACAGTTATTTAAATTCTTTTTGCCTTGGTTTCTCCATGTGTTCAAAGGATCTGTTTGAGGATTAGATGAACTGTTATGCATATTTTATTATTGTTCCTTCCTTCCTTTTTGGGCTTCAGGTGTAGAGTGATATTAACCTGATTTTGAACATGAGCTCTGCCACTTTCAAGCTAGGTGACCTTGGGCCAGTCCCTTAACCTTTCTGAGCCACAATCCCTACATCTGTAAAATTGAGTTAATACTTCATAGAGCTTTTGTGAGGAGGAATTGAAAAACTATGCCAAGCACCATGCCTGTCACACAGTAGGTGCTTGATACATGCTATGTTATTTTGGCTTCAAGTTTTGTCCCTCTTCTAAGCCTCAGGGAGCGAGGACTCCTATATGTGAGGTCTGTGTATGTACCAGAGTGTGCTACAAAGAACCTTTTGCAAGCAGCTTTGGCTGCAGGTTCCCAGGATTTGCCATGGATTCCAAAACTCTCAAACTACCTGGAAAGTTGTCCATGCAGCATTACCTGGTGGCACGCCTGAGAAAGAAAGACAATCCCAGCCTCTCAGGGGTTTCTCAGGAGCCGTGCCCTTTCCCCTACTTGGGGCTGTATTCTCCTGCCCTGGGCAGTACTGACGAGTGGGTAAAAGAACATGGACTTGAAGTCAGAGAGTCCTAGCTTCCTGCCCTAGCTGTGCAACTTTGGGCAAGCTGCTTAACCTCTCTGAGCCTCTTTCTGAGAAATGGGAAATAGGGCGGTTGTGAACATTAAATGAGATCATCTCCGTAGAGAACATTAGCAAGGTGCTTGGCTCATGGTCAGCACTCCATAGAGTTGGAGGAGGTGATGTGTTTGCAGACAGTTTGCAGCCAAAGGAGGGGGGGAATCCAATAGGCATGTATTTCTGAGCCAGTAAAGGGTCTCTTTGGATCTTTGTGCGATTTTTGTATGATAAGGAGCAAAAGGTAAAGAGGTTAGCAGTCTGGGAGGGAGGCAGATTAAAACTCTGATGCCTCATTTTCAAAACCTAAAGGGGTAATGCTGTACTTCATCTTGTTTGTTTTAAAGATCAAAATTTCCCTATTTGTAGTTCCTCATATCACTATTAAAATCTATATTTAACATTGAATGTCTTTGGAAAAATAATACAGGCACATGTTAAAAAAATTATACAGTACCAAAGGGTATTTTGAATGAATGGAAACTAATAAGGCTTTCTCCTGCCCTGGCCCAAGTTCACCTCACTGTGAGCAATCATTAACGCTTTCTTGTGACTCCTTCCAGATACAACCTGTGCAGGTACAGCACACCATTCAGGAATGTGCACAGATAACTATGGCAATACAGTATAGCTTAGTGGAAATAATTGCCCCATGGTGCCCCTCCCCCGCTTTACTTTTCCCATTATTCTGCACTTCACTTTCTTCATTTATTGATATCTCTTGGGGATCGCTCTATAACCACACACATAGATCTGCCTCATTTTCTCTACAGTTGCATGACAGTCCCCTGTAAGAGTGCACTGTATTGTACCCATCCAGTCCCACACAGATATTTGGGTTGTTTCTTGTCTCTTTCTACCACAGGTGGTGCTGCAATGAATATCATTATACTAGGTCTTTGTTCATAGATGGGAGTTGAACAGTTAAAGATACATACAGGCACATATTTCAAATCACCCTTCATGAATGATTAGCTATGTTTGGGAAACAAAGATCCAAATGATATTCTTGGGATCATTCCTCACCTAATATTTCCCACCACCCTTCCACTCTCCCCACAAAACTGGATTTTCTGGGGTCTTGCCCATGCTTCTTCCCACCCTGATTCTCAGAGCTTTGGGGAGAACTGGCAGAAAGAGAAGGGTGAAGCAGTATACTGGAGGGGTTTGCAGGTTTTCCTTGGCAGTGGAGAGGAAGACCAGTAGGAGGCCCGGGACTCTCCTTTACATGATTAAAGTGACTAGGCCAGGGTTTCTCAGCCCCGGCACTGTTTACTTTTTGGCCAGACAATCCTTTGTTATGGGGGGCTCTCCTGTGCATCCCTGGCCTCCATCCACTAGATTCCAGTAGCCCCTCTACCTAGTTGGGACAAGACCACACGTCTCCTGGGGCAAACTTTCCTCCCCCCGCCCCCTTGAGAATCAGTGCTCCAGACAATTCAACCGTGGTAAATTAGTCACTGAACCTTTTCTAAATATCCAGCAGCTGGGGCCTGAGAGTTTGTGATCTGAGTGGGGAAACGACCGCAGGAGGATGCAAACTTGCTCTCTTCTATGGAAGACAGCAACGACCACCTGAGGGAGCTTGTCCACATTCTCCCCCTGGTAATCCATTGCCCTTTCCTTCCTACCTCCCATTACACAACACAGTGCAGGACCACAGTCTCATTGTAAAACTTTATCCTTATCACTCCCAATTTAGAGGGTTCCCTAGAGGGAACGACTACTGTTTTAAATTTAGAACTCTTCCCACACATCTACATACCTATTTTAACATGCAGGAATCAGGAGTTTTGTTTTTTGTTTCGTTTTTAACATAAATGGGGATTCACTGCATGTTTTGTTGAACTCGATTTTTTTTCCAATTAACTATTGGAGACCGGTGCATATCCATATAGTTCTACCTGGTCGTTTTTTAAAATGCTGCATAGTATTCTATATTATGTGCATATCACCACTTAATCAGTTTGCAAATTGGTGAGCAATTATGTTTTCAATTTTTAAATATTCTAACAAAACTGACAATGCTGCAGTCAACACCGGGTACACGCCTTTTTGTAGGAAAAAAATGTAGTTATCAACCAAGAAGTGGGATATACACAATTTTAATAGAGGCTACCAAATAGTCTTACAAAGAGTTTAAAATTCCCCCCAAATGTGATTAAGAATAGCCTTTACCCCCATCACAGGCTACCTGGGATAAATTACCAATCTGTGAATTTAAAGCTTCGAGATCTGCTCTCATTAGCGTCAGTTCGGAAAGTCATTTTGCAAAATGCAAATTTCTTAGTCCAACCTGTAAGAAACCTTTACAGGGGCTCTTCACGGTCCTCAGAATAAAGTCCAGATTCCTCAGCATGGCTAACATGATCCTGGAGGTTCTTAGCCCAGAATACTTTTAGCAGCTTCTCTCCGCTGGGCTGAGTTCCCTCCTGTGTCCTCATAGCCCCAGGCGCCTGTTCCCGGGCTTGGGAGCAGCTCCGGGCCCAGCGCAGCGCCGGAGTCTCCTGAATGGGTGACATCGGGCAGGGCCAGCGTCTTTATCATCTCTGACCTCAGCCCTTGGAGCTCAATAAACGCTGAACTAGCCCGGCCGAAGCTGGAGTGGGGCCGGGGGCCGCCCGGAGCCTCCAGCCTGGGGCCAGGCCCGGCGCACGGAGGCGAACCGGGGCGCTCCCGGGCCCCTTCTCCGCGCCAGAGGCGCTTCACGTGCTGCTTCTGCAAATTTCTCCGCCAAATTGAACGGGAGACCTCCCCGCGGGGTCACATTCTTGGAATGAGAACGGACCGAGGCGGGTCTGTGTATTTCCACGTAAAATGTTCCTGGTGACCAACAGAGGGCCCAACAAAACGCCCAGGGGACTGCAGAGGGCCAGGCTTAGCCATCAACCGTTTCGGAAAATCCTCCGGGTGTCCACAGTGGAGTTCAAAGGCGGAACGACCTGAAAATAAGCCCCGCACCCCCAGCATTAGAAAACCGAATGACAGTGGTGGAGGGTGACGCACAGGATGTTGCGCTGAGGCCGGGGCTGGTCGGAGGATCTACAAAGCACCTTCCCCGGCAGCAACAAAAAGGGAAAGCCTCGGTGAGCACCGCGAGCCGCCCACCCGGCCGCGCTGCAGGGGCACCGCCACGAACGGCGGGGAGAAATGCGTGTCCTCAAAGGCCGCCGCAGTTTCCACGTGCGACCTTTTGCAAGATCTTGGGGACACAGGGGGAGCGCCTCTCTCCCTCGGCTCTCCCTGAACACTTGCTAACAAGATTGCTGACTAATGTGAGAGCCACCAAGTGCCCTTAGGCGGCCGCACGGAAAGCAAAAAGTTGCTCTAAAAAGAAAAAAGCAAAACCAGGAAAGTTTACCGCTTGGTTTCCCTGGCACCACACTGTGGGGAAAACGTAGGAGAGGGGCCTCAGGGGCCAGACCGACCAAAGGAGGGAAAGAAAGGAAAGAGGACGGATGCCCAGAGCAGGGAAGCCTCCGAGCCGCCCCAGAGGGCACGGAGGCCCTGGGGCTCGGTCTCCTTGGTGCAGTCCAACCCCCGCGTCAATCAGCTCCTTCTTGCGTTGCGATTGGCCAGGGACTCCCTTGGCCTCCCTGGCGCCCACCTCTTAGTTGCTTGGGGTTTACTTCCCCAAAGTACACGGGCCCCACCTTGTGGAGCAACCGCTCCTGCCTGGAAAACGGTTCTCCGCCCAGGGGAACGCGTTTTAACGAATGGGAGCGGTCCCACGTATTTATTGGCTGCCATGGGTATCGGTCAAAGAACCTCCCACCCTCCTTTCCACGATACCTTTAAGTAATTGGTCACTGTCAGTGCCAATCCGTTACTAGGGAAACGAGACCCTCACAGTCTCATAGGCATAAGTCAAAGCCAATCAAGAGCCACGCCTTCATCCTGAGTCAGTACCCAATTGCTGCTCGAAGAGCTCAGAGGACGCAGTCGGGATTGGTCACCAGCCTGCCCGACCTGGCCGCAGCAAGTTAGGTTGAGTGCACTTATATACACCGGCGACGGAGCACGCGTGTGTGCGGACGCAGTTGCGTGAGGGGTTTTCGCCTTCCGCTGTGCTGTGGAGCAAAGCCTGTTCCTCTCCCGCTCAGCCGCGCAGGTACGCCGGGGGGTGGGCGGGGCCGGGCTGCCCGGGGGACCAGGACGAGCTGGGGCGGTCGTGAGAGGGAGGAGAAGTCCGAGCGGCGGCCGCGCACCCCCCGCCCCCACCGCCAACGGCCGCAGGCGCGCGCGGCGGGCGCAGGGCCGCGCGGAGCCTCTGCCCCCGCCCTCACCGGCCGGCGCGCGTGGCCGTGTCCACGTCCGCCGCGTGCGCGTGCCGCTTCCAACGGCCACGCGCGGCGAGAGCGAGCCGCGGCCGCCGCCCGGCCCCAGCGCGATCTCGGGGGCCCGGGGCCCCGCGCGGTGGCTCGCCGGCCTTTCCCGCCTGTGCCCCACGCGCCCGCCGGGCCCTTCCTGCCTGGCGAGGGGCTCCAGCTTGGCCCCCAGCGGAGGAGGCCTTTATTTAGGAGCAGGGGCGACACCAAAGCGCGATAAGGTTTTTTTTTTTTTTTTGGCCCGGGAAGCAGAAGGGTTGCTCCTCGCCTTTAGCGGGAGAAAGGGGAGCGGCGCATGCAGGGGTCCTGAGTGATGGTAGTAGCTAACACTTCCCCTAAGCCCTCGCTCCGTGCCAGGCGCTGGGCTGCGCAGTTGGGGTGCCTGTGTCCCTCTCACGACGACCCGAGGAGGTAGGTGCGCCGATTTCCCTCGTTTTGCAGCGGACCCGGCGGCCCAGAGTGGAGTGACCCGGTGAGAGGCACACAGGCGGTAAGGGGCAGGTCTTCGTTTGAACCCAGGCCTGCTGACTCCTGGCCCCCGCGCCTGTTTTACTCTTTGTTCCAGCGCCCTGTGCGGCTCCAGGGCACCTTTGGCCCCAGAGCACCAGTCCCTGGGGACAGCATCCGCCAGAAAGGCCGCCTGCTGCGAGGACTACAGCGGCATTTGTCCTTGAGGCCGTCACGGGCTTCCAGGGAGACGGGGGTGGGAAGGGGGATTATGACAAAGGGAAAGAAAGAATGTGGGCTTCCTTTCTACATGTCCTCGTACGAATAGGTGATGGATGTGCCGCCCTAAAAGCTTCTGGAAAAAGTAGGGAAGAAGATGAATAAGTGCAGACGAACATGGGCAGTGTTCCTCGTCAGGTTTGGAACTCCTATTACCTTGATGGGAAATTCCCGCCAGCAGTAAGTTAGGCTCTGATGTTAACCTTGAATCTTCTTTCTTCCTTTTGATCGGAGCAGACTTTTGAGAAAGACGTTCGA